>NC_067161.1:18008605-18201105 GCF_903995435.1 Acomys russatus
ATGGACCCAGGGATCTTAGGAGAATTTGACTGTTGGACTGAGCTCTTGTCTGGAGATTTTTGGATTGAATGAGAAATGAAAAGGATTTAAGAAGAGACAAGCTATTGTGGCCCTCACCCTCAGACAGTCTGCTAACTACTGGTGGGCAGGTCCTTCATCCTGTTGGTGTCAGTTTAGTGTGCTGATAAAAAAAAATTTTTTTTTTGAGTTTTAGAGAAGAAAAAAACTGGGGAAATTTTTTTTTTTTTTACAATTCTATATTTTCTGCTTACTCTCTGTATACTTTGGGCAAGATTTTTAACCAGTATGAGCCATAGTCTTCTACTGGGTAAGGCATTTTTAAGGAACTGGTGAGGAGTCAAGCAAGGAAGCCACACCCCTTTCCTTTGTATACGTCTCTACAGTCTGCACAAAAGTCTTTGTGCCATCTCATGTAATTGTCACCACAAGCTGATAAGTGGGATCTGTGTCTTCCTTTAGATAGAGATGGAAATGGGTCCAGGCAAGAGAGCTGGTCCTGGCAAGACAAGACAGCGCTCCCTGGATGGTGTGGGCACATTTAGTGAATGATTGGGAGAAGCTCTCAGTCTAGTGGGATGGATGGAGAAAGTCTTGAAGGAAACAAGGCATCCTGATCAGCTGGAAAAGTAGTGCTGTCCCTGCTCTAGCCAAGACCTGTGGCAGGCTGTGTTATCCACCAGTGCCAAGGGCTTCCGGGGAAAAAAAAAAAAAAAACCACCAAGATAGCTCCAAGGTGTTTTAATTAATAGGCTTTATAAGTTAATTAATTTTATTAACCTCTTCATGATTTAACAGTAGCATATATGTATATAATTATTATATGTAAATAGATTATATATTTTATATAGCTATATATTCAGTTTTCAGACTGTTAAAACGGGAATCTTAGGGGCTGGGAGCGTACACAGGAGTAGAGTGAGCACCTGGCACAGATGCATGTCGAGCATTCACACAGGGAGTCACCAGGAAAGCCAGGACTAGATCCACTTTGAGTCCCTAGCATTGAAATCTGTCCCTCAGCGATGACTTAAGATCAAAAGAAGCTGCCGTGCCAGGGATGGCATTCTCTGTTTCCACCAAGATGGGCGGGTGACAGATAAGAGCCATGTTTGCACTCAGACCCTGACTCTGGCATCCGTGTGATCATAAGTTTATTACACACCTTTCTTTGCACCCGCTCCTACATGGTAACTGGAAATAATTCTCACTCCCAGAGATCTTTATGGATAAGAATCAGTTCTTCTGCTTCTATCTCATTCTCAGAGAATTAATTTGGCTCCAATTATTACAACTAATGACTGAATAGTCCTTTCCCAGATGAATACATACCAAAGAAGATCATACCTACAGAGCCCTGGCCCCAGGTCAGCACTACCTTTTAAAAAACAGTTTCACCACGCCCACTCTCACTTCTTTCAAGGTAGTCATCCCATCCAGACCTATGACTTTTCATGGGTCAGAGGAAAAACCAGCCTGTGTCCTCATCCACCCAGTCCTTTTTCCTGCCACCACTAAGTCACAGAAAGTCCTAGAAGAACCCAGGCATACCAAGTCCAGTGGCAACCTGTGGCAGAGTGAAACACACACACACACACACACACACACACACACACACACCCCAAAAATGTCCACACCCTGATCTCTGGGTAAGTGAGAACTTCGAAGATGTTGATCTTGAAATGAATATATATTATCCTGGGCCATTGGTGTGGGCTCAGGGTAACTAAAAGTATCTTTAGATGAGAAAAGGCATGTTCCAGAAGAGAAAGAAAAGGCCAGATGCCCCAGATGAGGCCTGCCTGGGTCTTAGATAGCCCCTATCTACAAAGATTGTCCCCAAGACCAGGCAGAAGGAACATGATCTTACCCACCCCTTGATGCTAGCCCACTGAACCCCATGCAAGAGTCTGACCTCCAGGACTCTTGAGAAACTCATGTTGCTTAGAGGTGCTGCTACTGCTGCTGTGCTTAGCTTGTCACGGGCCCTCTTGCCTCAGTTTCCTTATCTGCTATACTGTTGACATAAGGTCAACAAATTGCAAGTCTGTTTTGTTTTATTTTTTAGATTTTTCTTTTCTTTTTAAAATCTTTATTATTGTTGTAATTTATTCACATTACATCCTGATTGTAATCTCCTCACTCTTATCTTCCTGTTCCTACCCTCCCTCCCTTTTCTGCTCTATAAATCCACACATGACAGTCATTTTTTAATGATGATAAGATTTAAATTTAGAAGTAGGGTTTGGCCTACACTTTCTGAGTGCCTTGAGTTCATTGTCAGTGTAGTGTAGTGGCTGCAGTTACTGAGTCCATATTTAAGATTTGAGTTCAAATCCCAGCTCTGCCACTTTTAAGCTGGTGACTTGGCACGTCACTTTGCTTTTGTGGCCTATAGTTTCATTACTTGTCAGCTGGTAGTGATCATAAGGCTGTCCTAAGGATTAAGTGGGTGACAAAGAGAATCAGCAGAGCTCTGTAAGAACCCATGACTGACCAAGAAGAACAAAGAATTCTGTTTGACCTGACTTGTCCTTTCTCAGGCTGCCTCTGTTGGTTCTTTGTGAAGGGCAGGCAGAAATAAGAACACTTGGGGTTAAGTTACTTCAATCCTCAAGCCCCTCAAAATATCCTTTCTTTGAGCACAAAAAGGCTGCAGCTTCCATGACAGGATTCTATTTAGATGGAGGCTCTGTGATGTGTTGCTGAACCATCTGCAAACCACGTACACCAAATCTTAGCCACTGGCACTTAGTGACTTGGCTAGGCTGCTTCCTTGGCAGAAGGACTCTTCATCTGCAATTAAAACGAACTGGTGTTTGGGCACCTGCGCCTGAGGACTGGCGATAGAGAGACTGTTACCAATTGCAAATACTGAGCTAGGCACGGTGGCTCATGCCTATATTCCCAGAACTTGGGGAGGCAGAGGCAGGCTAGTTCAAGGCTATCCTGGTCTACAAAGTGAGTCCAGGACAGCCAAGGTGCTTCTTGACTCTGCAGCTGAGTTTATCTCAGTGACTAGACCTATCTCTTCTCCAATGGGAGACGGTTTCAAAGAGCCATAGACTTAGGCATCTTGACAGACCTGTGATTTTTGAAGTATACCTGGCCTACATGCTCTTTGTTCAGCAAAAATCTCGTTGACCTCTAATGTCTAGTCTCTAGACCTCTAATGTCTTTTCAAAATCAGTAGGGCAAGGGATATAGCTCAAAGGTAGAGCAACATCTTGATACCTATAAGACCCTGGAATTCACACACACACATACACACACACACACACACACACACACACACACACACACACACGGCTTTTGCTTAAAAGCATGAACCTCGAGTTGCTTTGGAAAAATCCAGTGTGTTAACTGGATTTTAATAAACTGGAACTGAATGGCAGGTTCTCTCTTCTGTCACTTGTGCTCATATAGAAAGAGTGATGACTCTGGAATTTTGGTTTCTTTTAAAAAAAAAAACAGAGAGAGGGAGGGAGGGAGGGAGGGAGGGAAAGGGAAGGGAGGGGAGGGGGAGAGGGAGAGGGAAACGTACTTGCTGCGGCGGGCTTGGGACTGTCTGCAGCAGCTGACTATGATTTGCCTCATGCTCTAGCAGAGGCGTGGTTGTGCCAGCTGCAGATAGTGATGTTTGGAATGCTGGGAACTTTTAAGAAGGTATATAAATTCTAGAGCCCCAATTTTTTTTTGGTGGGAGGGGAGATGGTCGTTGGTCAGTCAGGAGGGTTGGTGGCGGTATGTTAGTAGTCATGCTCGAAGAAGGCACAAGAAGAAAGAAATTAAATTCAATGGTTTTTACCTCTCTCCCCTCTATCCTTCTTCTCCTATCTAGTTAAGAGGTGAATTGGGGAAGCGAGAGATAAAGGGCAGGAAAAAGAAGAACCCACAAAGTAGCAAAACAGGCTACATATAGACACACTTAAAGGAAGAGTGTCCAGCCCACCTTCCCCCTGGCAAGTCCAGATGCCTCTGATAGGGTCATTAGGGATCCCTCTTTATGCTTGTCAGCTGCTGACTCTGTGGCTCTCTAATCTTCCTGTCTCCACCTTGCCTCCTCAATAATGACGATGATGATGGTGGTGATGATGATGATGGTGATGACAATGACTATGATGATGATGATGATGATGATGATGATGATGATGATGATTAGCCCTTGCCCAGGCCACAGTTCTCACTGTAGTCAGATGAGATGACAAGTGGGAAGAACTTAGCCCAGAACATGGCACCAAGTGATGCTGAAGGAATGTGAATGTTCTGCCCCTTGCTCCCAGGTCATCATCTACTTGCCCTGATGCAAAGCACGTCATCCCACAGTTGAGCTGTTGGCTTCTGGGCTTGGGAGTTTGGTCTTGAGCACTTCCTCAGAAGCGATATGTCAATGTTAAAGCCTTCAGCGAAAGATTTTAAACTCAAATATTGCCAGCTGACACATGTCACATGGCTAGAGCTTGAATGCTGTCTGAGGCATAACTGTGGCTGACTGGAGACATGGGCTCTGTGCCACCAGCCATTTAGGAACAGCAGATGCATTTGGGCCAAGTGTTTAACAGTTTACATATGCTGTTAGTTGAAAGAACTAGAACAATTAACTTTTATCTTAATCACCTGGTTTTGAATAGAATGCAAAAAAATCTTTTTAAATTATTTGTTTATTTTTGTAACGCCAGGGATTAAATAGGGTTTTGTGCATGCAAGGCAAGGACTGTACTAACCAAGCCACGTTCCCAACCATGAAATCTTTATAAACCCTGAGTGAGGATGAGGAGTAATACACCCTAAGTTTGATCTTCAGCACAAGAAGTCAGCGGAGAGGGATGGAAGCGGGGAACCTGGATACTGTGTGTCTACACCACGCAGTCTAAAGCAAATCACTTATGGTCAGATTCAGCTGCAGCTCTAACTAGGTCTCAGCTCCTACTTCTGGGGCCAACCCTCTGCAGATGGCAGAAGGCACTACAGGTGTTTAGCTATCCCTCTTACAGTCAGCCCAAGGTGTCAGTCACCGATTGGATCCTTGCTAACTTGTTGGCAAGTCATGATATGCCATATTCTATGAATCAGTGAAAATCCACATGTATCAAGAGGCCTTGAAAGAGTGACACTGGTGGTGGTAGTCGAGATGGCCTGGGAGAGGGCTGGTTTAGAAGGAGGTGTGTGTAAGATGCGTTCATATGGACCTTTGTTAATCATCTTGGCACGAGTTACTTTGGAATTGAACTCCCTTACCGGGAGCTAGGTTTGTGCCATCAGGATATGGATCTGGCCCATTGAGGAAGTGAGGGATCTTGTCCTACTTCTTTCAAAGTCACAGCAGTGGTCACTGTCGCTGAAGCATCCCAGACTCTTTAAATCCCAAAGGAACAAAACACATTGCTCATCTCCACTCATGATTCATTTCCAAAAGTTGTCACTCGGAATGAACTCACTTGTGTGGCTGCCCTGTCACTGGCATCACCTTATCCTCTCATCCTGTCACCAACTGTCACCAACAGCCTCTTCTTTAGAAACAGGGGAGAGTTGTGAACTCAAAAGTCCTCTATACACCTTCCTTTATCCCTGGCCTGCTCTAGAATTTCTCTCTATTGTTTTGTTTTTATTTTTATTTTATTATTATTTTTTCCAGATAGGTATCAGTTAGGTCAGGCTAGCCTCAAACTCACTGTATAACTGAGGTAGCTAGCCTTCAATTCCTGGTCTTCCTGACTCCAGTCCTCAAGTGCTGGAATTGCAAGTGTCTATCAACGCTCTGGGCCACATACAGAATCCCTGCAATGCGTTTTGAAAACCACCTGGTCCAGAGCCTTCTGCATCCTGTTAGTGATGTACTTCCTGTGGTCTGCGGATGAATGGATGAGTGACGGCTCCTGGTCAAGGGCCAGGAGTCTGCACTTTGACCTGTTTTCAACCAGATGTTCGTGAGACGCATTCACATGTACCATTCTTAATTGTCCTCAGCACAAGTGATTGAACTTGGATTTTCTCCTCCAAGAAACTGAGTTGGTAGCATTAGGGTATGGAGCTATTTTCTTGTTGACAGTGCAGCCTTTGAGGCTGAAATGGAGATGGATCTGATTTTAAGAACTGTCCTCCCTACTGATCTTGGACAAGCATTTGATATCTTGATGCTTGGTTTTTTTTTTGTTTGTTTGTTTGTTTGTTTTGTTTTTTCATGAGTTCTCAAGGATGCCGCTGTGACACAGCACTTCAAATGTAGATTCTTGTTGATTTGACTCACTATTGTGACAACCCAGGAGGGCAGAACTACTCTTCTCTTGAAGATGAGGAAATTTAGTCTCAGCAAGGTTGGGTGGTCATATGCTGCATAGTGCAAATAAAATTTATAATGGTGTTACACAAATTATTAATGACTCTTAAAACACTGGTGGAAATCAATCCAGAATTAAAACAAGAGCAAAGCAACTGGAGGGCAGCAAGAGGGCCCCACAGCACACTGGAAAGGGTTGAATGTGCTTGACCGTGTGCTGTTGACATCTGCCTAAGCCTGAGGGACACAGAGAGAGTAGCTATACCTCACACTGACTTCTCTATGCTCATTACCCAAGCTTTTGTTGCTCTGAATTTGTCATTCCCTGGGCTTGTTGTCAGAGGGGAGGTCCCGTTCCCAACAATGGATCCTGGACTGATGGGGGTTTGCTTATGTGGAGCACAGCCATAGAACAATGCCTCCTTTCAGTGACTCCAAAGGTTTTTGTTTCCCTCAAACAGTGGAAGCTGGAGGCCCTCTGCTTTTCTCAGGAGTCTGCTAGAGTTCTTCCTTGTGAACACCCACCAGCTGTGGATAGAGTCTGGCCCTATGTTCAGTGGCTACGAGAACCGTAGCTGCACCTTGGGAAAATAACCCTGCTGGCCTATGAGCTGCTGCTATCTGCCCAAGGTCAGAATAAGCCATATACGTCACCGAGAAAAGGCAAGGACCCTTTCAAAATGGGTTCATTCGCCATGGTTGCTATAGACATGCGTGGAGATATACACCTATTATCTCAGTGCTTGGGAAACTGAGGCAAGATGATTGCCTCAAGTTTTAGGCTAGCCTGAGGCTAGCCTGAGCTGCCTAATGAGACTCTGGTGGGGAGGTGTCTTTCTCATTTTTGCTTACTCCACCAGGACTGTTTGCTTTACACTTGGGGTGGGAGGGCAAAGGGTCTATACTAGAACTGAGAAAGCATTTGATAAAGCCATTCAAAACATGAAACAAGAAAAATTTTTAAGTTTTTTTTTGAAAGTGAACAAAATACAAGCACCCACATGGTGAAAATGAAATAAAACAAAAGTACATTTAAAATTTTGAAAATTATTTACATATTACAGACATGGGGGAAAGGTCAGAAAGATATGAAGCTAGCGGTAATTATCTATAAGTGGTAGCCACTTAAGTGGTTTTGTTTTTTAATCAACTTCATTAAAGTATAATCCACCTTTGATAAAAACGCATCCATTTTTACCATGCTGCTCAAGGCATTTCACAAATGAACCGTCCTAAAGACACCGCTAAGAATGGTCTCTGAGTACCATACAACCCACCTCTCCCCCATGCGGAGAACCTGCCGCTGCGTTCTTTCACTATAGTTTTGCATGGAGAGTTTCTTCCATTAACAAAATCATTTGCTTCTTAACATGCAGCATGATATTTACAAGTTTGCCTTATACTGTCTGTCATTGATTTGTTTTTACGGCTGAGTAGTATTCTGCTGTATGGAGCTGTTCCCATTGTAGCTCTTGCATTCTTCTGATGATAGGCATTTAAGATCTCTCCAAGTTTGGGTTATTCTGAATAAAGCTGCTGTGAGCACACAACAGTTTAAGTCTTTGTGTGGCTATGTTTGCATTTCTATATAGTAAATAGGGGTTGTTGTTGTTTTTAATATGTCCTCAGTAAACATATTTAACAATGACAACAAATATCAGAGTAAGGGAACCCCGTACTGTGACTCAGAGCTTTAGATAACAAACGTAAGTTGCCAAAGAAAACTTTAATCCATATATATTGTTCATGGCTGCCTTGGTTCCAGACAGCATGTCCAACTTCTCTTGAAATGTAAAGATGATTAAAAAGGATTTTTTTTTCTTTTCCTTGAATGCTTGGTAAGAATTTAACAATACACTGAACTGAAAAAGAAGAAGGCAACCTTTAGCCCTGGCACCAGGAACAATTAGTACAAGTCCCTTAATAGGACAGCTAGTGGCAGCATTCAACAAACACAGACCCTGCAGCCATCTACTCAGTTTTCATAAATGTACCTCAGTATCCTCAGAAGGCTCTGGTAATGTATGGGCAAAGGGTCACTTGCAGAGAAAAATGTCATAGGAGCTACCAAAATCCCTGCCAATGGAACTTTAGGTAAACAAACTGTGGTGTGGTCATTCATTCGTTAGACTATTATAGGATATTTTAAAAGGGTAAGATAGATCTCCATGTTTGACACAAATGGCACCCTACACATGAGAAAACAAGGTGCAAATTGGTCCGAACAGACCCGTGACACTTGGGTCTGTGGGATCTGCATCCTCCAATTCTACAATTATGGATTGTAAGTATTTAGAGAAAATTGTGTCCGTGCTGACCATGTATTGGATTTTCCCTTGTTATTTTCCAAGCAGTCTAACAATGACTTACACAGTATTTACATTTATTGCATATTGTGAACAGTTAGGGGTGATTTAATAGTTAGAGGATTGAGTCAGATTATGTTAACACTGCACTGTGTTATGTAAAGCATTTGGGCACTGCAGATTTGGGAAGGAACAGCTAGACCTGTGTTTGTTCTTCTAGGCTTTTATACATGTGAAATATCTGTGGGCAGTTTCACTGGGAACCTTTGTCATACCTTCTGAAAAGGCAAACTATGGAACTGGGCCATGAGCAAAGGCTGCTGTTTTCACCCTCGTCTCCTTGACACATTCCAAAATGTGCTTTTATCACACGTATCTGTTTATATATTAAATCATTTTATTTGTTTTAGCCTGAAGGAAGGAAACATTCCTGTTTCACCCACTTTGCTGGCATCAATGACACAGATGTCCTTTTCCAAGCCCAGAGCTCACAGCCCTCTGAGCTGGCCATACCCAAGCTACTCTGCGCTGCCCCCAAACTGAACTCCTCTGTAACTGGAAACCACGGTCATCACCGGCTGCATAAGGGTAGCCAAAACCAAGGTGTGGCTCCTTGTTTCCAATGAGGGGAATTATTTGTATTTCACAGGCCTCTCTGATTGTGGCCTGGACCAGCCCTGAAATATCTTTCAACAACGAATCACCAGCAGCCAACCCCCATGACCTTTGGAAAATGAATTTGCTTGCCTTTGGGCTGGCCCCCAGTTCTCATGCCCAACTAAAATGTCAATTAGATCACCGCTGGATATCGCTTTGTCTGCTTAAGTATTTTCAGCTCACAAGCCCATAAATGGTCAATGTTTCCTTGTGTCTTTCTAAAAAAAAAAAAAAAGACACCACACCCAAGTTCAGCATACAGCATATGTCCCTGGCTCTGTGTGGCTCTGGGGAGCAAGGGGAGTCAGCTCATTGACTTATGGGAAAATACACACTCTGAGCTATCCAGCAAGTTCAACATGATAACAGGCTGAATTGATGTGGGTCTGAAGGCTGCTGGTTCATGGTGTGTCTCCTTACCTCCCAGCCCACATTGGTAACCACAGCCAGACAGTGAAGGAGGGACATGACTTCCTTTAGGTGTTGTAGACCAAAAAAAAAAAAAAGGAAAAAAAGTGAATTTGAGAGAGGTCTAGCTAACTAATAGACTTGCAGCACACCGCACAGAGTAGTAAAGAAGACATCACTGTGTGTTAAATCTTAGTTAATTCTGACCAGCTTTTTGAAGTTTCCTATACTCAAATTTTAAGACACAGAAGTTAGAACACAAAGATTTTTCTTTAAGCTAAAGTCTTCATTCCTTTGAACCTGCCTTTTCTCTCCTATGACTTGTTTTAAATATCTCTAGATATTTCTTTGACCCATGTCAGCCGTAGGCATGTTGTCCAGCCACATAAAAATAAATAAATAAATAAATAGAGGGCGGAGCCCAGATTCACCACTGCAGACTCACTGGGTAGGAAGTGGGGTTGGGATCTCTTATAACTCCCATCTTGCTGCTGCTCCCCAGCTGCTTGGGGTAAAAAGGACCTATCTCTGCTGTGCTCATCACTCCTGGTCCAGGGGTTCTCGCTTTGACTCTTAAGAGGCTAACTCACCCTGTGCCTTGGAGCCTGAAAGCCTCCCATCAGACCAGACAGAATTTCTGCATCCTATGCCATCTTAAATGGTGGCTGTCCGTGAACTTCTATTCGGGTTCTTCATGCAGTTGCTTCACAGCCTTTATATGTTTCCAGCAATCTGAGTCGCCCTTGATGCAACAGCCGAGGATGTAGCTCCATGGTAGATCCACAGCATTGTGGAGAAAAAAAAATTTAGGACAGAGGTATGATTCAGTGGTAGAGCACCTACCCAGCACTTTTTAGGCCTTATCTTTGATCCCCAGCATCACACACACACACACACACACACACACACACACACACACACACACACCACAAGATGGAACCTGCACTAAGGAGTACAAGTGCAATGTCGATGTGTGGGTTTTCTTATTTGCCATGCACAAGATGAATCTTCTTGGTGAGCTACCAACTCAAGACCCTTTTCTGGAATTAGTTCCTTAATGCAATTAGATTTCCAAAAATGATTTTCTTCCTTTGCCGTTTTACTGCTGAAGTGGGCATGGGAAGGGCTTTTATGCTAAGTGGCTTGGCAAACGCACAGTTCCTTAGCTGCAGCCAGCCCTTCTGCCTATTGCATTACGGGGCCTCAGAATTTGCCTCCCTCTATTGACTCACAGACTTAACAAGCTAGAAAGGGTTTTAAGAAATGAGCCACATGGTCCAAGTTTCTCCTTTTACAACTTGGAGATTCAATTTGCCCGGGACTATTCGGATGGTCAGCAAGAGCTCTGCCCAACTGAGTCTTCCTTTGTTTCCTGGTGTTAACTCATAAAGGTGTCGGAGCAGTGACACAGGGAGGCCAATACCACTGAAAGAAACATTCGTTATTACTGACAGCCTTCATAGGAATGAAGAGCCCCTTGTCCTGTGCAAGGATGTGGTAGGGCGCTCCAGAAGTAGCCAAGAGAGAAGCAGAGTGTGTGTGTGTGTGTTGGGAGGTATCTACAGCTTTTGGGGGGCGATTTCCACTGAAAAATTAGGCCAGTCATGGAAACAGCCCAGGATTGAATGGTTTGGATAATTCCAGTCAGGAGAGAGATGTGGGAGCTGGTCCTAAGTGTATATGATACCAGGACTGGTTCAAAAGGAGAGATTCTGGCTTACTGTGTGAGGACTGTTTAAAAGGAGTGATTGGGGGCATAGACTTTGGGCAGTTGATTTGTACAGAAATGGTGGGCTCACCCTCAGCTGTCTACTAGCCCTAGGAATTAACTAGCTCTGTGAGGGGCATTCTCCCTGCCAGCAAGTCCCTTTTACACAATGCCAAGCCATCATAAGCCACAGAAAATAAAAACTGTATTATTCTCTCACCAAGTCCCCAGCAGTCCATTCTGTCCCTCTGAGCCCCTGCATCTTACCAAATTTAAAAAAGCAAGTATACCCAAAAATCTATGTCATTTCAGACTTGAGGCTACAGGTTATCTTCATGTACAGCATTTGTTTTTGTTTGTTTGTTTGTTTGTTTGTTTTACAGTGTGTCACTTTTTCTCCCCTCAACAGTATGATTAGAGATTGACAACCCAGGTCTGACTTTCCTGTTGAATGCCACCTTAAGATTTTTAAGTAGTTTATCCTTTCTTCTGAGCCTCGCTTTCATCTTCCTTTGGAAATAATGGCTTTAGGACCAATGATCTTTGGTTGTATCCACCATGGTTGTATCTACCACCATTATACTCTGAGTCTCCTGCCACAGTCACCCACAGGGCTGGGCTCTTCTTTAGCAACACTGAAGCCCATATTAATGGAAAGTGAGTTACTTTTCTACTTAGCTCTCTCTCTCTCTCTCCATCAGTATGATAAAATACCCAAGATACTTAACTCATAAATAGAAAATCTTTATTCGGGCTGATGATTTCAGAGGTTCCTGTCCAAGATGGAGTAGACTCATTACTTTGGGCCTTTGGTGAGCGTAACACATTGTGGTAGGGACATGACAAAGCAAACTGCTTTCCTCCTGATCCAAGAAGTAAGAAAGACGGCTGTAAGAAGGGCCCCTCAAGCTTCTTTGATAGAATATCCTCGGTGACCTAATGGCTACCGACTATGCTCTACCTCCAAAAGTTCTCATCACCTCCCAACAGTGTCGCCCTGGAGATCAAGACCAAACACATGGTTGAACATTGGAGAAACCCTCCTTCAGACCGCAGCACTGTAATGACTTACAGGCAGACAGCTGAGCGGGCAGATAGGCAGGTGGGCAAGTAGGTAGAGATGGCTCCTAGGAAATCTCCCCACTGTAGATGAAATCCAGGCTCAGGAATCAAGTCTGAGGTCAATAAGTCCTTAGGAAGAGGACGCATGGGAGTCCCGTGGCCATTTCATCCTCCTCGTCTCATCCCACCTCAAGCCCCATCCAAAACCAAAAATGTCACCTTCTCCTACACACCTCCCGCCTTCTGTTTGGAATATGTGAGCTGAGCAAGTCGACTGCAGCCGTCAGATCTCAAGTTGGGCAAATACAGAGACAGCACCTTCAGTCTCCCTGAAGAGTGCTTGTCAGAAAGCTGCCACTCACTCCGGGTCTCTAAGTGCTCTGTCAAGCTTTAACTTGATTAAAATTGAAAACCACATTGCTTGAAAACCAAACGTGAAATCGAAATCTCTTTACTCGGCGCGCTTACATTCCAAAGCCCAGGCTTATGGATTATCCTCAGTTAATTTATGCCATCTTTGTGCCATACATTAATTTTGAATATATTTGTTGAAAATTTCCTGTAGCTTGCATTTATGGTTGTCAAAGGGGCTTTTATCTTGAAAAAAATGGTGCTGGTTTTAATTACAATTCTAAATAGCTTCATAACCATCGTGAACCCTGGATTTACATCATCTTTATGACAGCCGCGCAATTCCCGCTTTATTGATTTTGTCATTTGCTTCATTACAGTTAATGCAAGCCCTTTGTACAGAGACAATTCTGGGCTGCTCTCCTCTTGGAAAGGGTTAGTATAGAACATCTTGACGGACACAGACCCCCATCCCCCACCCACTGCCTTCACCACAATGCTGACCCAAGGGGGAAAAAAAAAGGCAGGACGGGAGACATTTCCAAAGTGGCTATCTATCACAGGCAAAGGCAATGTTATCTCTGATTATCCAACCCTTTCCTCTGATCGGATGCATTCACTCTTGTCCGTTTGGAAGCCCTGGAGATGGTGGTGTAAGTGGAGGCACCCTAAGCCTCATTTACCATCTGTTTAGAGAAAATCCAAAGTCGCACACAGTTCACACATCAGTCCTTGCTCCCAGCCCAGCCAGAGGCCTAGAAGCCCGTGCAGTGGGGACATGGACAGGCAATAACCAGACTGACTAATCTCAGTATGTAAATGCCCAGCAAAAACGAGTGAGTTAGCCAGGATAGAAATGGAAGCCCCAAGCAATGAACTTGAACCAGAAGGAAATAGAATTGGGGACATTGAGTATAAGAGGAAACCACGTGTCTGTTTGGAGCTCTCGTCTCTGAAAAGTTTCCGGGAGCCCAGTAAGAAAGGAAACCATCCCTTGAGGGATGGGGTGTGCAGACCATGGCCGGGATGCTGTAGGCTTGAATTTCTCACTTTGGATCCAGAAATGAGGATTTTCTTCTTTTTCCCAGTTTCTGCTTGGATGGACCCACTCTTTCCTAGCCAAGATAGGAAGGGGAGCTCACCTCCTGCTAGGGTGTGAATGTGGGGTGAACTTTGAAGAAGTGTGGGTCTCTCCAAGGCTGGGGAAATCCCATCTCAGGTGGACTCTGGCACCTCCAGAACTTCTCAGTGGACCACTGGAGTTGAGGATGTCACCAGAAGTGGCTTCTCACTCCTACAGTCTCCTTTTTCAAATATTCTATTGGACAGGACTCCAGCCTCAGCTTTATCAAAAGTGCTGACTTACTGCATGGTGTTCAAGTTATGGGTGCTCTTCTGACGCTTTCCCTGTGACTCATGGGAGAAAGAAACGCATGGGGAAGCTGGGCAGGGAGACTTTCCAAGGAAGAGAACAGAAGGAGCTGCAGTAGCCTAAGCACTTGTTCAGAGCCGCCCTTCCCCCAAGCCGAGCACGCAGGAGTTTCATCCCCCTTACATGTTCCTGCCCAACAGGTGCTGTGGGCTGTGTCCTCTTTCAGGGAGCAGTTTGGAAAACGTTAATACCATGTCCGTGTATACTTTGGTTCCCTTCCAACCTCCTATTTAGGCCTCCAAGGCATTGGAGCGCCCTCAGCTTAGCTGTTCCAAACAGGAGCGAGCTCACACTTCCGTTCTCAACACGCTGCAATAAAAATAAGATCTAGCTCATCACAGGGGACCCAACAGCAAGGTGAAAGAAAAAAAAAAAAAAAAAAAAACACCTTCACGTGCACACAGGGGCTTCTGTGGGAATTCAGCACCCTGGAATGTCACTTCTTCAGAAACCCCCAGGAGTTATCACCTCATGCCATTGCTTAGTGGGCATTTTAGCCCAGAGAAGTAAGGCCACAACCCAGTAAGGCAAAAGACCCTTGCCTCTGATGCTTCAACAAGCTGCCGGCTTGTTGATTGGGTTGGTTTGTGTTTCTGTTTGTTTGTTTTTGTTTATTTGTTTGGTGTTTGTTGGTTTTTCCCACTAAAGCCTGTCACCTTAGATAAATAAAAACTGGAGTGCTTCACTGCACCCCCCTGGGCAGTGCCTTCAGGTCCCAGCAATGGCCTGCTGCCCCTTTTCTAGAATTAAGAGGGACTCATAGCCCCTTCAGTCCTGCAGTGGCTTCAGGAAAAAAAACTCTAATCATAGCCCCATGTAGAGTCATCCTCCACTGGAGTGAGGGTACCCAAGAAATAACCACCTCGTGTACTGTTGTAGTCTGCACTTCCTTCTCCCTTTTGTTTTTCTGCCCCTTCCTTTCATTTCAGCATTAAAAGGAAACATTTTACCAAGGGGTGATGGCACATGCCTGTAATCCCAGCACTCAGAAGGCAGAGGCAGAGACAGGCAGGTCCCTGTGAGTTGGAGGGCAGCCTGGTCTACAGAGTGAGTTCCAGGACATCCAGGGCTACTCAGAGAAACCCATCTCCGGAAAAAAAAAAATCCCCCCCCCCCCCCACTCAGCTCAGTAGCATTAATGTGACTGTTCCTGAGTCCTAGAAAAACTTGGTGCCAGCCTTAGGGAAAGGACTTGTCACTTCCACTCAAGCCCTTTATGCCATCTCTTCCTCGGGCGTCATGCTCACAGGCCCCTAGTCAGCCAAACCAAGGGTTAGGCAGAGGATTTCTGGTCACAGGTGCTTCACCCTCTGCCCTGATATAACCCTCTCTCCTGCCCATCTTCTCAGAGAAAGGAAGCAAGGAGCCAGCCTGTGCGAAGGTAAAGCAGCTGCTCCTGAAATGCAGATGCAGGCTACTGAGCTATCTGCACAGGACCCTGCTGGAGAGATGGAGAGAGGAGGCAGCCGAAAGTGCAGGGTAGTAGCTGACTCTCTTCACTTGCTATTACACTTGGGAGTCTAGCCGGCAGTCTTCTACCCTCATCCTCTCTGTGTATATGGTCCTTTCCTGGGTTCAGAGTGACTGGCAACATCTCCAGGGCAAGCAGGAAGAAAGCGGTTTTTTAAATGCTATAAATAATCCCCGAAAGTAGGTACATTAAATCCCCTCCCGTATTTCTCTCCAATCTTTGTGAGCGAACGTAATTCTGCTCACGCCCAGACAGAAAGAGTTTGCTGTTTTATTGAGCTCAGTCAGAGGCCTATCCCAGGCTCCCCTACTTCTCCATACAGTAGCAGCGTTACAGGGAAATGATCCTTGCAGTATGATATATATTCCTCCTTGCTATGGGAAAAGCGAGTGTCTCCCTTCCTTGGTCTCCCTCTCTCTTGTCCCAGCCTCAAGGTAAAATTCACGTACACATAGAATTCAACATTTAATTAGCTAGCTAGCTAGTTAGTTAGTTAGGGTTTTGGGGGTGCAGGGGCATTTTGAGACAGGGTTTCTCTGTGTAGCCCTGGCTGCCCTGGACTCACTTTGTAGACCAGGCTGGCCTTGAACTCACGGAGAGATCTGCCTACCTCTGCTTCCCGAGGATTACAGGTGTGTAACCCATACCCAGCTCAGCATTAAAAAAGAAAGAAAATATAAAAGAACATGTAAAAGTTACTATGTGTCTAAGGCATGGGGTGTGGCTTATTAAATGTACTGCTTAAGGGTGTACTGCTCAGGCCAGTGAGTAGCTCAGCAGGTACAGGTTCTTGCCTAAGAGACTGATGACCTGAGCTTGACTCCCAGGATCCACATATTGAAAGGAGAGAACTGATTCTCAAAAGTATATACACAACAAACAAACAAACATAAAAAGTTAGCTGGGTAGTGGTGGCTCATGCCTTTAAATCCCAGCACTTGGGAGGCAGGGGCAGATGGCCAGCCTGCTCTACTTAAGAGTGAGTTCCCGTCTTGAAACAAAAATAAATTCAATGAGAGTGTAAAACTCAGTGTATTTTTATTAAGTGTATTTAAAAACAATAAGCAACCATTACCTCTCTCTAATTCCAAAGTACTCTCATCTCCTCAGAAGGAAACCGCGTACCATTTCATTCCTATCCCCTTACCATTCACTTCCCATCCCCCTACTACCCCAGCTTCCTTCCGCCCATTGCTAACCTGCTTTCCGATTCTTTAGGTTTGCCTAGTCTAGGTGTTTCCTATTCCTTTTGACTGGGTCTAGAACCTCTGGGTCAGGTGGCAGTCATTGGGTCAGGTGGCAGTCATTTCCTTTTTTTTTTTTTTTTAAACCATCACACTGTTTGCATTGCAGCTGTCCCAGTTTGCTTTCCCACAGGCAGTGTAGCTGGGTTCCAGTGTCTCACATCCTCGCCAAGCACTGGTGCCTTCCCCCATAGCAGTCTTAGCTAAAGCAGCGTCTCCCGTGTCCCCTAAGATTTGTCCCTAGCTCCTGACTTGTGACAAGCCACTGTAACTGTGTTACAGGTAGGACTGATGATATTGTCAATGAATCTAAATATTCCTTATTCCTTAAAAGTAATAGTAAATAAAACGGAGCGGGCCTTTTCCTAGTGTTTCGGTTCTACATATTAGCTTGATTGAATGTAGTTATCAGCGCCGCCCACATTGCTGAGTTTTGACGACACTTTCTCCGCAGTTAATTACAGAGGCCCTGATATCCCCTTACACTGAGCTTACAAGACATACTTTAATTGGCTTCTACTGTCACAAAGATACCTCTGAGTGATGCCTTGCTAATGGTCACTGACCCCCCAATATCCTACTACACGATGTAGTGAGAACTGCTTGGTAATTTCGGTACCTGTGGCTTATGCACCTTTGGAAGACAAATTGCAACACCCATGGGGAGGGCATGCCTGGAAAATACTGATCAGAATCTCTGCAATTTACAACTTGCCTTGGCAGGGGGCCAGGGAGGTGCGGGGAGGCAGGGGGGGTGCGGGGGGGGGCAGTTGGCAACAAACTATTTCTCTGTGTGTCATGCTCCTACCCAGGAAAATGCTAAGCTTTCCCAAGCTGCCTGGAAAGTTCCTGCCTGTTAGATCCCAGCAGGCCACCTCACCTGGAATTGCAGCATATCCTCCTGGGGCGGGCACCTGTCCTGATCTTCAGCAATCAGAGCTAAGACGAATCTAAAAGTTAAATTGATATCCAGGGATCTAATTGAAGGATAGAAGTGGGGAATACCTCTGAGGGGCCCTCTCCTTCTTTTACCGTCTATTGCATAACGATGCTTGTCAGCCAGTGGAAGTAACTGGGTTCCAGTGACAAATGCCAAGGCCAGACTCTGACTTTCCACATCTGTCTTGTCTCAGCCTTCAGTAACGTAACGCTGATGGAGTCATGTGACAGCTTTCCAAACTTTGTACTTTAAAAGTTGCAAATGAATTGGAACAGCATGGTAGGCTTGTATAGGGTTTTTTGTTTTTTTTTTTTTTTTTTTTAAATATAGAGGGTGTGTTCTTTGAGGATGTCCTTGTCTGCCTATGTGTCACCAACAGGGAGGAGGCAGCAGTGACCAGCAAAAAGTCAGGCACAGCAATGTGAAGGTGAGTGACGTGCGCAAATAGCGTGTGCTGGGGAGGGTAGGAGGCCCCCCAGAAAGATGGTACAGTGTTTCCAGCTTCGAAGCAGCATCTCTTCTAGTATTCAGACTGTGGGCACACCTGCGTCCAAAACCCAGCTCAGAGACATGGCCGCTCGCCCACTTCACGCCCCTCTTCTATACAACAGGCATTGCTGTAGTGTCGGTTCACTGCTCGATTTTTTTTGTTTGTTTGTTTGGTTGGTTGTGGTTTTTTGTTTTGTTTTGTTTGTGACAGGGTTTCTCTGTGTAGTCTTCACTGTCCTGCACTCACTTTGTAGAACAGGCTGGCCTCGCACTCACAGGGATCCACCTGCCTCTGCCTCCCTGAGTGCTGGGATTATTGGCGTGTGCCACAGTGGCTGGCTATACTACTTGATTCTTAAATTAATAAAGGCTGTATGCCGTTACTGTTTCCTTGGTGGCTACGCAGTACATGATGTACATTACAGGGAGTCTCTGTGTACAGACTGAAGAGTAATACTAAGATTAAGAAACTATATTCTTTCTTGGGTTCTTGGGCTGGAGCAATGGTTTAGCAGCTAATTGCACTTGATGTTAATTCTGAGGACATGGGTTAACACAGCAGTGGGCTTACAACCACATGTAACTCTGATTCCAGGGATTCTGGCACCATCTTCTGACCCCGATGGACACCCACCGTACACATAGTGGACATACAGACAAGCAAGCACACACATATTTCTGCCTAAATAAATGATCAAAAATTACATTCCAGTCGATGGTGTGGCATTTGACTGCTTTGGGTGCTCAGTACATTACTTGATTGATAATTAATTGGAAACAGCCATCAACAAATGAGGTTAAACTTTGCAATCACTTTCCTTTAGTAGATCTTCCCCATGGGATTCCAAATATATCACCATATTGGCATCGTTTTCCTGTAAGGGAAAATGTGCGTTGTCTTTGATGTAAGTTTTTAGTGGCTTCTTCATTTTTCAATCTCCTAACGCCTGGAGAAGTTAGAAGAACCTGTGTGTCTGAACTGCTGCCCTTGTTCCAGAAGGAATATATTGAGTATCTCAAATAATAGATTCTTTGGGCTGGGTGGGAAAAGAAGGGCTAAACGGATATGCTGGGATCGCCGAGGAGTCTGAGTAAAATGAACAGGCATTTTTTCCCCCTTAAGAACTCATAAGAAATCAATCTCAGGACACATAGCTTCAGAGCAGAAAGAGACCTCAGAAATCACACAAGGGAAAAAAATAGATTCCTTTTATTTAATAACATTAGTTCTAATTAAACAAAGCCAGAAATATGTTTCCAGCATGTCCACATTTCATTACTTTAATTCTCACAATGGACTTCCGGCCGAACACTGTTGTGTCCATACCACAGAAACCGAGATTTGAGGACACAAATGTGAATCGCTTAGTTTCAAGAGCTAGAAATCATTTTTTTAAAGGTATCAAATGTGGAGAACTCACGAAGGATCTGGTAGAATGAGTTGGGAGGGGCCGATAAATTCAGAGACATAACGGTTAGATTTCTAGAGTGATCTGTGTAATGTTTTTTAAAAAGGAAACAATCTTTGAGGATCTAAGGTTGCGATGCAAACTCAATGCACTACCAGGGAGAGGTCCCCAGGCTGTGGTGACACATGCCCTCACCCCTGAGTGATGACACTTGCAAACCAACACGAGGAAGAGAAACCAGCCTCTTGTGTGGACACCCATCTGGCATCCAGGGAAACACACCTCCACTCTGGCTTCAGCTTGTTAGCTGCAGTCCCAGGGCTGTTCTGTTCACTGTGCCTAATAGGAAATTTACCGAAACCTCCATGGGGTGAAAGAAACCTCACTAGAGTTTGTGATGGTTGCTTTAGAAAAAGCAGTGAAAGCAGGCGCACAGGAATGTAACTTCATGCCTGTTCACAAAAGTGCATTTCTTCCCATTTCTCACTCCTCCCTCCATCCTGCGCCTTTGCTGAGGACGAGCCACAGATGGTTATCTCTCAGGAGTGTAACTAGGGAAACCACAGACTTGCCCCAATCACTATGGAGACAGCCATTTATTTGTCCAGCCTCTGAGTATTCATGACATCAGCAAGGCCAGTGAGTATAAAACACAGATACGTCTTACAAAGAAATTCAAATTCCCAGTAAGGTTGAGAGGGCACAACACAACAATTGAGACACTTCGGGTGCCCGCCAGCCTCGCCTCGCCTCTCAGTGTGTCCGCAAAGCAGCTCCTTTTGCTTAGAGTGTAGTGGGGAGCCTTGTAGGGCCAATGTAACCAAAAGCAAGCTTGTGAGTCCAAAGCCATTTGAAGCGTTAGAGACCAACCAAGTGAGAGAATGATACTCTGAAAATTAATACCCTTCCAATGGACTCTGCCCTGGGACCCAACAGAATGGATGGCCAACACATGGATGTCTGCATATCGCATGGGTGTCTGTAAAGTCACCACAGTTTGCCTAGGGCTGATGAGTCCTAGGACAGGTAAAGTCTCAGGCAAACTGTGATGCCACAGTGACTGTGTCAGCCTTTGGTCCTGATGCAAAGATAACCACAGGATCTGGAGCCGTAAAACATTTTGTAAACAGTAACAAAGCTTTTTTGGTCCCTTAATCTAAAAAGTCAAATGAAGCTCTCTCTCTCTCATTATGAATGTGGACTGTTTTAATTTGGTGGACTGTCTGTTTTATTGTTGCTCCTTTATTTACCTAGAAATGCCAGAATTTGCTTCCAACATCAAATTTGGTATGCAAAACTGAAACAGGACTTTTGCCTCTTCCCCTAGCTTCCCCTTGGTGCTACATTGGTTTGCAGGGATCCTTCACTTAGATTTTTTACCAGAGCAAATTCATTTGCCAAACACCCCTGTATAGGAAGTTTCCATACACAGAACTGGAGTTATTGATATTTCCCAGTGATGTGTGAGGCCCCTCTTTATTCTCCAAGGTTGGGTGTGTCTCTTTGTTGCTAATCGTCAGCAATGTTTGCAATATTGCAGAACTTGCTTCTAGAAGCATCACCTAGGTGGATGCAGTTATTCTCCTACTGAGAAGTTCATATGTTGAACAACAATATGATATATACTAAACAAGAGGTGCCATGCTAGCAGTCCTTGTTAAAATAGATTTCTGTTTAATTTTCAACTTTGTTCCACACAGGCTATTGTGATCAGAAAGCTTAAGTAACCGGACTCTGTCTCTTCCTTAGGAAATAGGTGTGGTTGGTTGAAGTCATTGGAATGATAGCAATCAATTTTCTAAGTAATTTTATAAGTATATTCACATTAAATATCAGAGCTCCATTATCACATTGACTGTTTTGTAAGATACACTTTTATTTACATGTGTATGTGAGTGAGATCATACACCTGCAAGTATGTAGGTAGGAGATACAGGCATAGAGTTGTCAGTTGTACAGACAGGGATCTTTGCAGATACTTAAATAATTCATGGATGGGTAAACATATCTGTATGCATGTATTCCTGGGTCTGGTGGACAAGTGTACTAAATGTGCAGAATAATAGATTCACCTCCTTTTGCTCATGTGCGATGTCATTTCAACATGGAATTACAGCAGCACCTTAATGATGCGAAGTAGTGACAATTCATTAACAGATTGTGGCTAAGATCAAGTGTTTGATTTGCCTACAACGTGTGACCAGTACTCAATTATATGAAGTGTACGCATTTCTTTTGAACATATTTTTCCTTTTGCTGGTTAAAATAACCTTGAGCTTTATTATTTTTGAAGGAGAAGCAGACAAATGCTTCTATAATTTGTTCTTCAATAATGAGTTTTATAATATTTAAATGTCATTTTTTTTTTAAAAGTGCTACTAGATTTCTTATTTTCTACTTAAGAAAGAACAAATAGGCAATGCTGAGCAGACAAACAGAGGGTCAAGGCTTTTTCCCTGTCTGTTCCTGGACTTGGCTTATAAAAGCAGGATTCCCACAATTTTTTTTTGTTAGTTGTAATATTTTTCTCTTCAGTCTAGAAAAAAGTACACTTGGAAGATATGCATATATGAACATATATATATATTGCAAAAACAAATTCCAATTAGTTTGTGTTTTGGGAATTATGACAAAGATGGTTGGCATGCAAAACCGCAGATAAGGAACCATCTTTCCATTTTCGAAGGCTCTCCTACACTTCATTCTGTATCCCGGGTGCCTAATGCAGTGTGAACTTCTGTTAATATACTGTGACTACTCTAGGTTAGTTAACCGCTTGATTCCGTGGCCGTGGACTTGATTGGTTTCCTGCTAAGGCTTCCCTTGTGGATTGTGTACAGAAGTCCTCTGCTGATTTTGTACATTTTGTGAAACTAGTGTTGCTCAGAAAACTAGCAAACGGCGTAACTCCAGAGGATGCTTGGCCTCACCTGCTCTTTCGCATCGTACTGGGAGGACTACAGCGACCCTAGCTGTATGTCTGAAGCAGAACGCTGCTGCTGCTGCCGCCCGCCGCCACTGCTGCTGCTGCTGCTGCTGCTGCTGTTGTTTGGGGGCTCTGAGGTGACGATGCCTTCAGGCTGTTTCACCAACCATTTGGTGGGATACTGGGACATCCCCCTGTGCACACCCCCCCACCCCACCCCCACAACAGCTGGATGAGTGAGCCCCGGTGTGCAGTCCTTGCATGTTCATAGGGAATTCTGGTTGGAAATTCTATTCTTCTTCCAAGTAGCCAAAACCTGTTTCTGGAAACTTATACTCCCCAGGTATTTTCTCGTGGGGACTTGCATGCAGCATTGAAGTCTTGGAATTTTCTTACTCTTTTTTTTTTTTTTTTCTTACTTTCTGTGGCTGCTGTGGTGGTGTGGGTGGGTGTAGATATTGTAGACCAGCTTTTCCTACCTCCCCCACCTCTCTTAAGGATTTACACGTGCTTCGTAAATATTTCTGAACTGCAAAAAAAAAAAAAAAAAAAAAAAAAAAAAAAAAATCTTTCTCTTCTGCTCCAATTATGAAAATTGAAACTGCAAGCAAAAGAGATGAACTGTTGATCATTAGAGAATATTACACTTAGGATCAGGAATTCTCACAGAGGTGCTATTGCCTGGCCTGCCATAAGAAGAGCTTACTTTAAGTCCCCACTTATGTTGGCTTTCCTTTCTAATTTGTTTATTTTTGCAGAATTAAAAAAAAAAAAACCCACAGTCATCGGAGCACCGCTTTCAGTGAGTCTGTACATAGAAATCCTTGTCTGTGGATTTCTGTCTAAATGGGGCCTGGTATCATCTTAGCAGTCGTATTGTTTGCTGCAATGGGAGCTTCCCAGGGAAATTAGAGCAGTTAATTTAATATCATGAAACATTTTGGGGCTTCTCAGCTTATTCAGAGACCAAGGAGTGCAAATCAAATTAAGTATTCAGTATAAAGGACAGGACAATGAAAGTTACTTCCCAAAAGAAAAAAGCAGCTTTTCCTCTTCCATCTACTGCCTTCCTAGACTTCCTAGGAAGACTACAGAAATCTCATAGTGTCTCCAGTTCTTTCTGGGGATCTCTACTGCAGGGGGCTGGGGGTGGGTTCTGTATTCCAGGGAACCAGGAGGTGCTAAGCTCTGTATGGGCTCAAAGGGAAATAATACTTAGACCTGCTCTCTTATCATAGAAAGGACCACAGGGCATCAGCCAGGGCCGTATGGCTCATAGCTTAGCACTTCTTATCATGGGCCTGTGCTAAGCTCCAGTGGATGCTGCTCAGCAGCAGGGAGAAATACGCTTCTCACCGCCCAAGAAGAACAGGGGCAGAGCCAGGCATGCTCAGTTGCTGGGCTCTTTCTGCTCATATTTCCAAAGTTCTTTTTGCCCATGCCCCCTGAGTAATGGTGTGCTTGGCATGGAGTATGCAATGAGCTTCTCTCATTCCCCTTTAAGAGAATCTTTGAATGAATCTTTTCAAAGGCATGATACAGACCTTTGACCCTGTGAGAGCTTAGAATACACATCAGCAGCCTCCAGCATACTGGACTCTCAGAAACAAACTGCTAAACCAAATGCTTTGGCTTCAGCTACCAGAAGGTTCTGTTTGTTTATTAGGCCTCTATTCCAACGCCGACAAAGAATTGCCGGGCTTGCAATTTTTGCCTCCCACCCCCACCCTACCCCCACCTTGTGTGCTTTGAGGCTTTGATTTCTCTGAGTTGTTATTTTGGAAAGAGAAAGCAGTCTAGGGATGGTGAGATGGTTCACTGGGTAAAGATGCTTGCCACCAAGCCTGATGACCCGAGTTTAGTCCCTGAAGCCCATGTTGTACTCAAGTTGTCCTCTGACCTCCACACTGCCTCCCTCGGATAAACAAACAAACAAATGCGAAAGAAAAGATGTCCATCTGAACTTAGCACCTTCTCATTTTGTCTGTGGACCCAGTGTTTGCATGAAACAACAGGAGTGACCACAGACTGTTAATGGGGCTTCTTGTGACTCCTCTCCTGCTCAAGGGCATTAAGCTGTACCAGCAGGGAGGTGGAGTCTGGGGTTTCCATTTGCCCAACAACCCTTTGCAGGCCAAGCACCTTTATAACAGCACATCTTGAGCCTGGTCCATTGGCTAGCAAGGATAGCTGGGACACAGGGCCTGTTTGTTTTATACATTGGTTAGAATGAAAGGAAACCATCTCTGTTCTAATAAACATCTACTGGGCAAGCACACTTACGCATAAATATTTTAATCTTTGATACATTCCGTATGTGCTAAAGTAAGGGATGAAATACACCCGCAGAGATGCTTATATTATGTCTCAGTTTTCCCTCTTATGAATAAACAAATAGGTGTCAATTTGCGCCTCCCACTGAAAGTGCTTAAACACACAATTGATAATGTATCTGACCACTCTGATTTTGTCTTAAATGATCAGGGTCCTCTTGTCCCCACCATTTCAGGACCTGGGCTTCGGGACGCTGATACAGCACTGAGTACAGATTTTTAATAAATCATTTTAGCCCTCCCCAGCTCCCTCCATACTTTTAATTCTCTTTCTATCGCTCAGTGGTGGGATTTTTCTTCCCTCTTATTCCTGTAACTTTCTTTTTATTTATTTTTTTTTTCTTTTGAAGATTTCATTTTATCCCCCATGGGGGGAAAAATTCTGTATACTTAGAACTCCTCTTTGGTTACAGATGCTCTCAAAAAGAAAAGGAGTGGATAACACTTTACAAATCCCTTCACCTGTGGCATGCTGTAATTGCAAGGACCTCTCTGAGATGCATGCACTTGAGCGGGTCCATTTCCACACATCATATTCCAGTCTGATGATTTAGATATGTTTCCACTTAGGCTGCTGGTGCGGGTGTTGTTGTTGTTGTTGTTGTTGTTGTTGTTGTTGAATTCAGCAAGTTCGGCAAACAGTTTCTTGGAGCCCAAAGCTAGCCCCGCCAAGTTTCTGCTTGGTAAAGTTTGGTGGCCTTGACGTAGAGCGGATGTTGTTGATTCATCGGCCTTTAAACTGATGATAAATCTGGAAGCTGGGCAGCAAGACTAGACTGCCCTGACAGAACCACTGCCCAGAAAGTGGCTGTCCAAGACAGATCGGGGGTGGGGGGGGGGGGGGGCGGGAATCAGCAAAATCGTGCAAAGAGCAGCTCCAGAGAGATCAGGGACCGAAGAACCCTATAAGTCTGAGAACACCGTTAGCCAGCTCTTGAAACACTAGCTGTAGAACTGGTCAACCTCAAGGGTGCTTCTGCTTTCTGAGACCAGTATCTTGGTTACTTACAATTCTGGGCATTATTTACTTTAAATTTGCGCCATGGTGACTGTCTATCTGGGTGATGCCATTTCATAATATTGTGCAGGACCTGACACAGCACAAGAACACAGGAACTCACATATGATCTTTTGGGGGAGAGAGAGAGAGAGAGAGAGAGAGAGAGAGAGAGAGGAAGAAGAGGAGGAGGCGGAAGAGGAAGAGGAAGAGGAGGAAGAAGAGGAGGAGGAGGAGGGAAAAGAATGCCTTTTGTGAGAGTTACCAAATGTTAGTTTGATGGTGTTTTGTTGAGAACTGATTTGAGATTTATTAATGGAAACCACAAATCAAAATACCAGCTGTAGGAAATGAACAACCTGAAAAAGGCTCATTTTGTTCGTTTCATGTGAGTGTCCATGGAAAGAGTTTTAAGAACAACCACACTTTCAGCCTCACCCAACCCTGGTGTCCTCTGCAAAGGACAGTAGATTGTCGGTTGTTACTAGCCGTTTCCTGTACAAGATTGTTTTCTGTCTTTTGCTGTTTTAGCAATTAAATGAATTATATATAGTCTAAGTTGAGTGTGGTTGTGATAAATACTGTGATTTACTTACTTATCAAATAATATACATTTTTGGCTCAGAAAAAAAATGGTGTCTGTATATTACTTCTCGACTAAAATTCCCCCAGCCCTCAACTGGAATGTATGCTAGTCAAGGCATCTTTTAGAAAGATGTTATTTTCCTGCACTTAGGATGGGAAAGGGAAATTAAAAAGGAATCCTAAAGTAGGTGCATTTAATTCTCCCCAATTTAAGTGTAAGTGGTGCATCTTTTAGGCAATAATGATATTCCCTTTTCTCCTCCATCACAAACACTTCCACCAATGAATTTCTTTAATGTTGATGGTGGCTAGTGCAGTTTGAGGGAATCTGTATTTATTCAGAAAATGTTCCCATAGAATGACCTACCAGATGGGCCCCATAACAATGCACAGAGACATCAAACCACCACAGACATTTGGTGCTTAGAATAATAAAAAGACTATAAAATTAGATTAGTTGAGTCTAATTTGGAACCGGTATATTCCCCACGCACCCTCACCGCTCTTGGGCAGATAAAGCCTTGAGATTTAGCGCTGTGTCAAAGCAAAGACTGTAACTTCCAGTAAAAGAGAGACGAGGGAGAGGGGGGGAAAAAGCATTCTGGGAGGTCGCGGAGGGCAGAGCAGTGACCTCCAATGATTTACAGGCCTTTAGCTTAATGAAATTGTTTCAGTGACATGACAGTAAGAGCTCGTAATGGATTGGATGCCCTAATGTAATGAAATTACTCCCTTCTGCCTAAAAAAAATGCGCAATTAATATTTACTGAGACCTGACAGCCTTTGGTGCGCCCGCCTGTGTAGTTCCCTCAGACAGTCAGAGAGAAGAGACGGAGCAGCGGAGCAGCGTGGCAGACAGGCTGGCTCTGCAGGAGCTCCTGGCAGGGACAAGGAGAGCCTGCAAGGGGTGGAGGGACAGGCGCTTGGTGGCCAGGGATGCCGGCAAGCCGCCCAGCCCCTCACCGCTGCCCCTGCTCAGCTTTCATGCTCTCCCTTGCTTTCCCATAGGCAACTGGACAATAACCACATCAGCTGCATTGAAGATGGAGCCTTCCGAGCGCTGCGCGATTTGGAGATCCTGTGAGTTGATTTTGCGATTGCTGCCTTGTGTGTGTAAGAGAGTATGTGCGTTGTGCGGAGAGGAGAGGGGGGGAGCGTGTGTGCAGGGGGCTCCTTGAGGGTGCTTTTCTGGGTCTTCTGCTGCATTGCTATTAAAATCGGGTACCGGGAGATCTCTCCAGCTTACCTTGGCCAAAGTGTTTGCAGGCTGAAAAGTGTGATTTCTCACCTCCCACAAACTGGGGTTCCTCAGTCAAGCTGTTTCTCCCAAGCTCCCGCTGTATTTGTTGGAGCAGATGGCCAGAATAGCCCCCCAGCATCTGTCTGTGTGTTCAGGGAGCCGCTATCTGAATGTGGGCATATAGGGAGACAGGTTACAGGTCTGTGGCCAGTGACAGAGTGGTTACCACAAGAAGGTGAGTCGGAATTAGCCAGAAGCAGGGAGGGACCTTGGCACAGGACAAGGGGAAATGACAGACAAGCCTGGTAAGGTCCAGCTATTTCTACTGTTCCTGGGATCTTATCACAGGCTTAAATTCAAACTTTAAATAGTAACGTTAAAGTGGTGGGGACGAAAAGATGATAGGAAATGCTCCCTCCTTGTAATCCCACCATATATACCGTATGTGTACACACACACACACACACACACACGACCATCTTTGGATTTTTCACTCTCTCTAACTAAAGAAATCTGCTTTCTGGAGAAAAGTCACTAAGGGATCATGTTGGGGTCATTCAACTAAAGTTGGATTGTGTTAGAAAACAGTTTGATTGTTCTCCCCAGCAGCTACACTGCTCACTGCCCTTGTGTGGGGAAGCCTGGAGAGAAAGCAATAAAGCGTAGTAGAACTTAGGTCAGGGGGTGGGTGGTTCCGTCCTTATCCTGCCACTAATTAGCCGTGTGACCTTGGGCAAGTCTCTTTGGCTCTCAGAGCCTCAGTTTTCTCATTCCTAAAATAAAGGAGCTGATTGCTCTAACTTGAGAGTGACTTGCCCTCTCCAAGATCTGCAAAATAATAATAATAAAAATAATAATTACATTGGAACAGTTCTAGTTTCAGGATGATAAAGAGAATAGGGTGAGTTGAGCATCCTGGGGAATTTTTTTTAATTACATAGTCAGAGGTTCGCTGTGTCTGTTTTCATTGGAAGCATGGATGTCCGATAAATGAATGACTATATCAAAACGTCCCTTTGTACATACAGGAAGGTGTATACCTTCCTCCTTTACCTTTCTTTTCACCTGGAAGACACCAACAGTGAGTTAGAAAGATCCCCTCCACCTTGCTAGAGAGAAAGGTGATTCTAGGAGGAATCGCAGGAAACACAGGGGATGCTGATGCTGCAAGCTACTTGAAATCAGTTGCAAGCAGAGGATTCCTGGCATAGAAGAGACAGGACCCACAGACAGGAGAGATCTGATTGTCAGCCCTAAGATGGATGGTCGCTCCTCACCCAAACTCTGACCCTGGAACCGGCAACAATTGCATGTCTGTGGGAGAGTGTGCCAGCTCAGATTTAGCAAGCCAACCAAGACTTCTCTTCCTGGGAAACTGGAATTGAGAAGGGAGGCACGGTTTCCCCTGCCCTCAAAATAGCCTTTGTAGAAAGGTCTGTTCGCAAACTGTCACTTTTCTACTCCCTGCCCAGGGAGAATGAGAAAGATGAAAAAATTCCTTGGGAAGAAGCGAGGAAACAGAAGTCACCGCTGCCACAACACAGCTGCGATGACCTGTCAGCCCCTTAGGTAGCTGACTGCTGCAAGTATTGTCCATGGGAGTCTCTGGGGAAAAGGAGCTTCAAGGATAGACTCGTGTGGGTGGGAAATAGGAAGCCGTGGACTTGGGTCAAGCTTTGTGACCTCTCTGAGTGTGCCTCACCTTTGAGAAGGGACCGCACAGAAGGGACTGTAAACATTATTTTTTCCTGCAGCTCTTTCTCCCTACCCTGCCTTTATCCCAATCAAACTCCTGCCCAAGACATATTTGAACACTCCTCTCTACTCAGATATTTGCTAGGGGGAAAAAGGATACTCAGCTATATCAGGTGTCGCTAAGTTAAGATCTAGAAACCCATGACCAAAATAATAGTAATAGTAATCAAAATAATCCAACTTCCCATCCCTCACCATTGCAAAAAGCCTGCAGGACCTGATTAGTTTATCTTCTTGATTCCAAACAAAGCCAGATCAATAGCTTTGTTTTAAAGATGCTCATTTGGCTTCACGTGGCAGCACTTAAAATTAATCATAATCAGTTTTCCATGTTTTTTTTTTTTTTTTCCAGCAGAGGCACAGGGCTGTGAGACCATCCATCTTAATGGGGAACCATGCCGAAATTGGCTGGAGTTGATATCTCCATTTAAGGGCCCCCTCCTCCCCTCCCCACCCCAGACTTTCCAAACATTGACATTTTATAACATGTCCCTGTGAACAAAAATTAGACACCGTGAGGAATCTTGTCAATGAAACAATGAAGAGGAACTAAGTGGAGGCATTACACATTAATAATTCTTTGCACATATAAAGACTTTCAAGATACAGTAGCCCTAGGTAGGTTAATTTTAGGATTCTGAAAAATAATAACTTGCACGTTACGAAGAGTATCATAGTTCAGATATGCTGTGAAATTACACATTGTGTGGTAGGAAACGAGGAAAAGGGCATGTTTATCTCCTGGAAAGTTGTAGAGATTACTTATCTTAAGAAAAGTCTGGGATGTCCAGCACTCAGAATATTTCATATTCAGTAATGTACTTTTCCCATCCTTCCCATGGGTGGAAATACCATAAATTTTCTATGCTTGAAAAGTTGTTGTATTCATTACATTGAACGTGAACCTGAGAGGGGACTGATGACAGAGCAGATAGTGGTCTGGGGCCAGGATGGGAAGGAGTGGAAGGTACCGCCTTCCTATCCATGTGGGCTGTGTCTGCTGGAAAATGCTCAGCTCACGGTGTAGTCAACAGAGGAAGGCAATGCCACCCGTTGCCTTCCAGTCAACAGAAGCGGGGAGTAAGCAGGAAGTGCAACACAGGTGAAATTTGCTAAGGCTGGCACATCATCCCAGTGAAATGGCCAGAGCTGTGCCTGCCACCACAGACAGCGTGCCCACCATCATAACACTTCCTCCCGCTATATTTGTGTGCTTTCAGCCCCCACAAAAAGCTACAATTGTTCCTGTCACCCTCCTTTTACAGTGGTCCATCTCAGAGAAACCAACTAACTGCTAAACAATAAGCAACCCAGGCTCTGTGGCCACTGGACCCAGTTGCCTCCTTAGCCATGTTAACCAAAGCTTGGGGTACACAGTGAGCTGCTGCAGGGCAGCGTGAAGTGTTCTCCAAGAGCGGTTGGTGCCTCTTGTCAGAGCTTCTGACAAGCTTGCAAAATTGGCCTTGGTGTTCCCTGTACCCAACTAATAGGCCCCTCTAATTGTGAAGTGATTCAAACTTGTGGGGGGGGGAGGAAGTAAAGAGTCTCTCTTTTCAGTTACTAATGTTGTCATTTCATAGGTGACTTAGTCTTGCTTCTGTTGTCTCTAGGACTCAACAGTTTGGGAGCTTTGTTTTACATAAATGCGCGCGCACACACACACACACACACACACACACACACACACACACACACACACACACACTACAGCTTTGATTTTTGTGGCATGTCCAGTTCTTAATCGGGGAGTGCAGGCTTCTGTGAGTCAGGCCTTACCTCGTTATTCCAACGCTGGACTTTTCACTTCCTCCTGTCCTGCACTTTTTGCAGTCCATAAACTTTTCTGTCCACGTAAGTTGTGCTGTGTAGCATCCACATGTGATGACACTGCATCCTCAGCTTCCTGTGGTCAAGATGCTCTGACCTAAGTTTCCAGCCCTCATCAGCTAAGTTGAAGATGCTCAGATGCTTCTCTAGCAGACCAAGACTCTCCCTACCTGGCATGCCTTGGTGAATGAAAAGCCACCTCAGAGACTTTAACTTGTATTTTAAAAATTGAGAGGATGGACAAATAAAACACAGTGAGACAGGGGACCCTCACAGGAGTGGCTCACAAAGTGAAATGCTTGCTTCTCAGCAACCAGGATTTGAGTTTGATTCCCCCAAACTCAGGCTTTTAAAAGCTGGGCCTCGAGGTACCTACTTATCATCCCAGGAGGGGATTGGGGGGCACAGGGACAGAGATAGATGTATCCTGGATGCTACTTTGGAGTGTGCAAGCCAGTCAGAGACCCCCATCTCAAAAACGAAAGATGACTGTAACTTGTGGAATGACACCTGAAGTGTGGTCTGATCTCCACATGTGTGTTGCACACACAGGTATGGCCACATGTACACTAAAAACACATGGTTAATAAAATGTGTAGCTATTTTTAAGTAGTCTATAAGAGATGAAAAAAAAATATTTTAAGATATTGTCTCTGGAGGAAATGTAGCAAGTAAGAATTTCAGTGGATAATTAATGATCAAAAATAATTAAGCAAAACAGCCAGACTACAGGATGCCAGAAAAACATATCCAGGTACCAACTCAATAGCATGGGGATCCTGTGGCTCTATAGAATTGGTGTGTGCAGATTTGAAGGTCTTGTTCCTACGCATTTTACTTGACAATGACCTCACTATAGCCTGGCACTGGCAGGACCTTTCGGTGTCTATAGATTGACCAGCTACTATTCAGACACATTGTCAAATAAATTAATTAATTAATTAATTAATTAATAATAATAATAATAATAATAATAATAATAATGACATGGACAGGAAGGAAAGCCATAGCTCCTAACCTGGTGTACCCAAGGTCAACAGTAAATTTTCTTTAGTAGAGAGATCGGAACCCGGGGGTCCTGGGTCCTTGGCCTGTGCTCTTTGCTTTCCTTGAACTCTGTGTGATACAGCTGCTCACAAGGGACCCCTGGCAGAGTGGGGAATCATCAACTCAGTTTGCCCTTTCAAGATCTACCTACTATTACAGTTTGATAATGTTAAGGAGTTTGGGGGAGGACAAACCTGTCTGTGACCCAATCAAAGGACAATCCAACTTCTGTTCTCTTTCAAACCAGAAGTTGCAGACTAGACCATAAACCATAAACAAAGGAGGTTTTTTTTTTTAATTCTGTAAATATACATACACACATATATATGAGTAATATTTCACATTTTAAAATTGGGATCACTTTCATAAAAATCTAAATTTCCGGCTTCTCTCAACCCCGAGACAACAGCTCTGCACTGCGGTGGTCACCTATGACTGAGGAGCATTCGCCCTTCCGTTCTGCTTTGCCATTCACTCCATCTCCTTTGTGTTTACTGTGAACCCAGGCATCCCCTGTTTCAATCCCCCCTCCCAGGAGGTGTGAATACACTGTGCCAGCAGAGTGCCAGGTGAAGTGCTGCAGGCCAGAGCTTGCCAGAATGTTTCAATGGCTGGACATGCACAGAGAGACCTGAGAAAGAGTCTAGGACTCCCCCAAACTGAACAAGGACACCCTAGAAACAGCCAGGAATGCCCCATGACTCACACCCTCTGAGGTTCCTCTTGGGAGTTACTCTGGCCTCCAAATTCACTTTGGTTTTAAAGCAGTAGCAATCGGGTTCACGCCCCTGAAGATAACTAACTCAAAGGGGTGTGTTGAAGCAGCAACGGTTCGCCAGACTCCTAGTGCAGCCAGGGGAGCGCGACATGGCCAGACATTGTACCCACACAGTGACAGGGAAGGGTAAGTCGGAAGAAGTTCTTTTTCTTGTGTTAGGGGAAGATGGCAAAACTAAATTGACAGTTGTTCTTGATACTCTTCCGGGCTGTGGGTGGTGTGGGGATGGTCAAGGACAGTCCAGTTCAGAAAAACTTGGCGTTCAATGCAAGGGGAGATCTATCCTTCACCTTAACTAAGCTTCCCCATTGGGGTCAACAATAATAATGACATAATGATAATACACAACGCAGCACAGCGATGTGACATGTGAGTTGTTGGCAATACTGTTACATCCTCCACGTGTGAGCATGCGGTAGTTTTGAACACCCATCTTCTTTTTTCTAGCATGTTTCAGACAGCAAGCTAAGACTTTAAAGGGCAGCCTAGTACGTCAGTGTGTGCCATAACTTTACAGGACAGAGTGTATTAATCTAGCTCACCCAGTGAGGAGACGGAGGATCAGTGACTGAGAATAATTTCTCCAGAGCAACACTGGCTGGGTCAAGGGAACTCTTCTTCCAGGGCTTAACTACATTTCTTCAGGAACCCTAAGCCCTTGCACTTAACTGCTCTTCCGCAATACTGTAACTAGAAATCATTCATGTTTCACTCAAATGCTGAAATGCCAGGAACAAGTAAATGCACCAGTGAAGCCAGCGGGCCATTCTCACTGTGGAGAATGCTGCAGGAACCATGTGGTTTTTTGTTTTTTTGTTTTTCCTCCTAGAAAAGCTCATCAATAGGGTCCTCAGATCTACATTTAAACCCAGCTTAGTCATTGTCACATATGGGTCCACAGAACTGCCCAAGGGTTGATTGTGGGGCTGATGGGTATGAGCTGGAAGCCAGTCCACTGTCACCAAACCAGATGAAAGAGGTTCAGTCCTCACTGGACAGTGAGCGCAGCCATAGGCGTCCCTTAAGAGCCGTTGTGTAGATTAAAGGAGATTTCACTAGTGTGTGCCTAACAAATGGTGGGAGGAGGCTCATGAAAACCAAAGCCGGCGGATACTTAGCTTCCTCACGGCCACTCATAGTAGGTAGTCAGCTAAAGTACAAGGTACTAAGTTGAGGTGAGACTAATGAACTAAATGTGCCACAGAATGCTGTCGCATTCTGGCCCACAACAAACTTAAGGCAGTAGCCATCCTAGTATGTTAAAGGTTGAACAACGTGTTTGACAAAAAATAAAAAATAAAATAAAAAAAATTTTTAAACACCCACTTCTCATACTTCCTCCGGTTTTATATTTCTCCAGCCAAATGGTAAGCCTCCCCCCAACCCCCCACTTACTTTTAATAGTGAGCAAAACCAGAGCTGTAGGGGAAATTGGTGCATTCTTATAGATGAGATTCGTTTTCATTCGTTGACAAAATGCTTCACCTGGGTTTTCTCTGGGGCCCTCACATTTGTTTTAACAGTCGTGAGTCGGTGTTTACTCATGACATAGTTTTGAATTTAGAACTGTCATTACTTAATGAAACTCTTCCAATATCCCTGAATATGATTTTTTTGACACTACGCTGTGAATTGTGATGTACCCAGACTATCAGGATTAAATTGCACATTGTGAATTCTCTTCAGCCCTGAGCATGCTAGGACAGGTGCCCCCATGCCAGCACGCATGTGCTGTGTTACACATCCCTGTTCCAGAGTCCCTCAGACTTTACACTCGATGACAGTCAAATGTTTAAAAGAACACCAGCTTAAGAAAAAAGTAAAACTTAATTTGACATCCAAAATAAATTTTACACTTAAAAAGCCCACATTTTCAGTCTTTAAAGAATCTACAATCTGAATGACTTTATCTCCCTGTTAAGTAAAAAGCAGGTTATTTGAAAATGCACTGGTATGTATTCCTGGGTAAAGAGGATGTGCCAAGGTAGCTGGATCGCTCTTTACTCACAAAGAGTTTTTAAGCACATCCTCCTATTAATGCCGGGTTTTGGTGACTGACACTCTGGTGTAAGGTTTGGGCTTCTTTTCGACCTTTGAGCTGTTCTTGTTTCTACTATTTAAAACTAGTAGAGCTAGGCTACAGTTTTTCTACAAGTCCCTCTCATAGGCTCCATAGTGAGTTCCAGCCAACTTGAGCTGCTTAGGAAAGCCCTGTCTCAGGGAGAAAAAAACCAGCAATCCCAACATCTCGGATCCAAGTGATTTTATATAAAAGAATATATTTTCAACCTTCATTGACTCTCTAAAGCCATGACAACACGAGGCATACTCGTGGCTGTAATCGTGTCCAGCAGCTCCATCCAGCAGACCTTCCTGTGGAGGAAATACCTCCACATCTGTAGGATGTACATGGCAGCTATGGCCCGACATGACTCCTGAGCATATGCACCTGAGAATGAACTATTTCATCGTGTCTCCCTTCAGCTAACAGAAATCTAAATTTTCACACTTAGCACCTAGTGCCTGTTGAGGGCAAACTGGAAGTCTGTGGCTGTTTAGACTGGGCGTGCCCTGTGCACTGTTCCAGAGTTCTTTCCAGCCTGAATCTCCAAACTTTCCTTGCCATTGTTGTGTATTAAAACAGCATTTTCTAATGGCAAATCAATTGCTATACTATACTATCCTCTGCACTCTGTCTGTCCTCTGCCTTAAATTAGACATCTAGATTGTAATACCCACAAAAGACCCATTTTCAAAAACCCTGGATTTTGGCTATTATGGCTGCAGCCCACCAAAGTCAGACCTGTGTGAGAATTAGTTCCCTCAGTCTTGTGAATGACTTCTGTTTGCCGGGTACTCAACTGCGTGGCAAACGCACTCGCTTGCCCACCCCCGTCTCTCTCCAAACGTGAGCCGGAAACACAGCATTCAGTTAGGGACAGAAGCCTATTGGCCACGCCACACACAGAAGCTAAAGCAGGCAGGTATTTGCAGAGAGAAAGAAAGGAGACCCTGTTTGTAACCATTGTCCCATGCCAAGTTCCGGCGACTGGAAGTGACTTGCAGAGTCTGCCCAGGTGCCCCGCCCTTGTGCACAGCATGGAATTCCAGGCTTACTTGCGGTTGTGTTTTGAAAGCTGTTCACAGTCCAGCAGTGCCATTTTAAAGTAAGCACCCACCATACTGCAACTGGAGAAATGAAGGACTAGAGAGACCCTAAAGGATGGGGACTTGCTTCATTTTAAAAGGAAAAAAAAATAATTCACTCTAGAAAGGTTAAGTGAAGTGTCCATACTATAGGAAAATTTCACAGCAAAACCAGGCCAGAAAACAGTCCTTTTGGCTCTTTCTCCAATGCTTTTTATTGCCGTCTGCTTCTCTGTATTACCAGACAGGAAACAAAAATTAGTGAAGCCAGACTCTATGTCCTGTCTGTACCATCATCCCTTGATCCCTGGGCTTGCCAGAGGGAACAGTTTGCATTCTGCATAAGGACAACACCCTGCCTTCCTAGGCCTTTCCAGGCATATGGCCACCCCAGTGTCTCTGCCTAGTTAGAGGGTAGCCTGGGAGAGTAGCCAATTCCAGTTTATCGTTCCTCAGCTTCCAGTAGTGACTGGGGGCTCAATTAGTGAAGCCTAGAGCCCCCTACCTGTTTTGTGGGCCCAGGTAAACCAAGGTGTGGACTGCACCCGGCTCTCTAGCAGACCCCCCCTCTTCCCCTTCACTAATATCCGAGGTCTCTTTGGGACTCAGCCTGAGAACAAAGCCACAAGCCCACTCCGTGGCTTCTCCTACATGGCTCCATTACAAACTGTATGCGGGCAGTAACTCGGTGCGCAGCCACAGAACTGATGGACGGGATTCTTAGACAGGCAGGGACACACCTGCTGGGAGGAGATGCCTTCTCCCCAAGAACTGAAACTGCGAGGATGTTTGTCACGAAATAATAGCCATGAAGTAGAAGATGCCGTTGCATCAGGCTAGGTTGTTTAAAGACAGAGAATCTTGAATAGCAGGTTTGTAGGGACCATCTCTCAGGGGACAGCTGTCCTTCAGGGGATGACATGCAGAGGAAAAATTGAACCGCATCTCACCTGTCCCATCAAGAATAAAGATAGTGTGTGTGTGTGTGTGTGTGTGCGTGCGCGTGCGCGCGCACGCGCGCGCGCATGTGTAGGGTGTGGTGCGTGTGTGTCCTAATTCAAATTGTTCATTGTTTGATTCAGAGCCCAAAGCCCGGCCCCCTGTAAACCAAATCTACCTCCCAGGTGTTTGGTTTTACTTCTAGATTTTGTTCCTCAGGGTGAGTGGTGCCAATCCTAAAAATCCAGGAGATTTCTGAAGAAAATCTTTCATGATTGACAAGTCTCTTTAAAAATAAAAAAAAATAAAAAAATAAAAGGAAATCCTGGGAACACTGCACCCACACCCCAGCTTAGCATGGGTTCTGGAAATCCAAAGTGACAATCCATTTAGGAAGGCTGCATTTACTGCAGTCCCTGTGCAGCCCACTCATGTAGATAATTGCCTTGTCCCCTGGATTAGCACAGAAGGCTGTTCACTGTGAACATTTACTTGTATCAAAAGATGCCCCAAACGCCACACCTCTTATCTTTAAACAAACCATCCATTGAGTAAATGTTTACCAAGTCTTCCTACATGTCAAACATGCAACCAGGCCCTGCTTATATAATGGGGCACAAAACAGTCTTTCTAGGACTGGAGAGATGGCTCAGTAGTTAAGAGCACCAGCTGCTCTTCCAGAGGACCTGGGTTCAATTCTCCAGCACCCATATAAAGTTGACACTTGTAATTTTGGTTCTAGGAGGTCTGTTCTCTGTAGACACCAGATGCATATACAGTGCACATATGTATATATGCAGGCAAAATATTCATATGCATAAAAGTAAATAATCTTTTTTTTAAACCTAAAACAGTCTTGTCTCTTCATCAAGTCAGTGTGCACATCCCATCCTTGAGTATTTAATTGTCACCACCTCCTTTCTTTCACACTAGGCTAGACACCAAGTACAGCTGAGATTTTTGTTTGTTTGTTTGTTTTTGTTTTTGTTTTTTGAGACAAGGTTTCTCTGTGTAGCCTTGGCTGTCCTAGACGCACTTTGTAGACCAGGCTAGCCTCGAACTCACAGTGATTCTGCCTGCCTCTGCCTCCCAAGTGCTGGGATTATTAAAACATCTATTACCTCTCTTCTTGATTGCCCAGCTATAGAAGTTGGAGGTCACTCTTTCATCCGTGGCCCACGACAGAGGCCTTGGCGTTAGCGGCAGTTGCCTGGCTCCTAAACAGAGCAGTATTCCAGCCCTGATTCCATCCTGTGGACAATGAAAGGGAATAGGAAAGCCACCGCTTTCCCATTCATACTACATTCTACGGAATATCGCTTTCAGTTCACCAGGTTGGAAAGCAGTCACGGGTTGCTGAACCACGGCTAGTGCCCGTGGTTAGCTCCTGAATGAGTCCCAAGACCACTAGTGCGTGATGAATACTTACGCCTCCAGGCATCAGGCGGGCAACGGCAGCACGTGAGGGCTAGCCTTCCTCGTGTGCTCTCCCGCTTTCGATGCTTTTCTACACTTTTTCCTCCCTTAATGCTGAGGCTCTGCTGAGTGGATGGAGATGAATTTCTGCCTCTCATAATCCAAATCCATAATGAAGAAAGAACCAAAGACAGGCCCTTTCGTTAAGGAATCCTCCTCATCAAAGACCCAAATTGGCAGCTGATTGTTTTTATTTATTTCTGTAGGTTTTACATGACACCTGGAGACCATTTAAAATGTTACTTGGTGGTGCACGCTGTGTGTTTAAAAATAACACTCGCCCAGTGCCAAATCACTTTAGAGTCGGGTACAAATATTGAGACAAAAACCCCAGCTGTTATTGCTTTGGCTGCTAATTTGAGGTGTCAAATGAGAGCCCGGCTGCTATACGTCAGTGAATAAGGCCCCTTGTGAGATCATTATGTTTTCTAACAGTTGAGAGTAATGGTCTAATCAGTGCAGCATCAGTTGTTTTCATTATATGCCCACACAATGGTTATGAGCTTTAATTTAAATGGTCCGCAGGGAGATCAGGGAACGTGGTATTACGCAGCACCCAGGATAGCTGAGAGCAGGTAGTGGAGGTATGGTGACTGCCCAGCCTCCTTCCCCTGCCTCATCTGACCTCAGAGAGCTATTTCTCGGTCCAATAGGAGAAAGATCGGCTTGGGTTGAGGAACTTTTGGTTCTGTGGCGTATTTGTAACCTCCCTTTCAGCCCATAGAACACCAAGGGCCATGATGACTTTTGGTACCACTTTCTACCTATTGACCAAGCCTTTTCCTTAAAAGGCATTGAGACACGATTGTCTTCTCTTCCTGGTAGCCTCTGCAGCTCCCCAACACTGGTATAGCTGAACTCTTCCTCTTCACAGAACAGGAACAGGGCCTTTGAGCAGCCTCAGACTCAACAGTGAGCCTGACGTATCAGGCACAGCAAGGTTGTCCAGCACAAATCAATATGACCCACCTCCACCACGTAATGCTGACAACTGCAGACCCTGATAATACACCTGGCTGTGAATGTAGTCTCTGTATTCAGCACTGTAGTGTGTGATCTGGGCACAGCACGTTGCTATTGCTTGGGGTTACAAAGAAACATGAGGTTTGGGTTTCAGGGCAGTAAGGGAAATAAAAGAGGTCGTATGTGCACGGTACCCACCCAGGCCACTCAGGCAGAGTGTCAGCATCATCACGGCTATTGTGACTGTCTAGCATTGTAGTCATCTTCAAGGACAAGTCCAGGCAACCCTCCCTCAAAGCATTGTTCTTTACAGACAGAGTCGAGCACAGCAGCAGAAATGACGGAGCTTGTGGGAGAACATATAACATTCCGTTTCGACTTTCTCAAAGGGTGCGTCTAACGTTTTCTTGAACAGCTAGTCAAGTCGGAGCAGTAGAGAGCTAGAGGCGAAGGCAAGTGCCACCTCACTATAAGAGAAACAGTAGAAAAAGCTTCATCTGCAAAGGCTAAGAACTGAGGGGGTGCTGAGGTAGCCACCATCTGGGAGAGACGACTTAGGTAGGGGTGTCGGTCTCAACTTCAATGGGCCCAAGGGGCCATCAGTGCGTGCTCTCCTAGGACCAAGTCTGCAGAGACAAGCCAGGAGCATGAGTGCTGATAAGAGCTGAGTGAGGGGACGCTCACGTCAAGATTCCATTCCTAGGATCTTGCAGAGTGTAAGGACTTGGTCTCTAGCCACAGGTTCTGATTTCTGGTGCACGTTGGTTGCCAGGCGAGAAGAAAGACAGCCAGTTTTGCTGTAACACATGAGCCAGAGAAGAGAACCAGCAATTTAGCAACAGCCCTAAAGGCTTGCGTTTCATCCCCCTTGATTTCCCTGAGCCAAGCAAGAGGGAGGGGAAGCTGTGGGCTCCCAGCCCCTCAAGAAGTTCACGGGCTGCCAGAATCCTGCGGTGCTTTGTGGTTGCCCATGCCAGCAGTTTAGATGTTTCCCACAGGGTCTAACCCCAGTGTTTACACTCAACTGCTCTTCAGAAAATGGTCTGCCTCCATTCCTATGAATCCAACAGAGGCACTCACTGTTGGAGACAGTCCTAGCTTTCAGGTATGGGGCATCGGTCATGTCCAAACTCACTTTAAATAAAAGATATCCCATCGCCATGGCTGTTGATGATTCACCAAGGGGGCCATGAAGAAAGAAGCTGCCACACTTACCTGGGCTTAGGGAGAAGGAAGCCTGCTTAGAGGCAGGAAGTGAATGGGCCAGTCTACCAAGTGAGTCCATTAGATCCAAGGAGTCTGGCTGTGGGGGGAGGAGGGGTGGTATGTATCAGAGGGGTTCTCAAAACCCAGGAAAGTTGGCCCAGTGGGAGGCTGCAATTGCACTCACTGCAGATGCGTGCTTTTGCAATTATGTGATACATGCACACAGATAATATTGTTGCGTTAGAGCCAATTACATGGTGTTATGGACACACAACATGCAGATTACGCCCAGAGCCAAGAAAGCTCAGAGTGATAAAGCGATGGCCTAATCGGAGGAGACAGAGGGAAATGTCAGCCTTATTAAGGTTGCCAGGGTGGAGTGGATGTAGCTGGTCCGAGCTCCTTAGACCAGAGATGGCTATCTTGAATGACGCAAGAGAGAGAACTACACATTCGCACCCACAGAGACCTGTAGAGAGCTGCGAACAGAAGCCACACCCAGAGCTCTCCAGTGGTGAGTAGAGCCCCCTATTTCTAACTGCAAAACACCAGGCCTGTCATAAAAGAGGTCTTCAGTTCTGAAGCAGCAAACAGGCATGATGGATACTGCCCTGTGCACCTGCAGGTAGGAGGGGCTTAGCTCCTCTTCTTGTTCAGTGGTTTTCATGTGTGAGGTTAACTGGGTGTGATGTCACACACCTTTAGTCCCAGCTACTTGGGAGACTGAGGCAGGAATGTTGCAAATTCAAGGGCAGCCTGGGCAACTCGGTGAGACCCTGCCTCAAATTTTAAAACAAGAACAAAGGGCTAGGGAAGTAGTTCAGTGCCACCATGTAGATGCTGGGAAAGCAGCCCATTTCACATACCTGAAATCCTGTGTTTGAGCCCTGATATGAGGAGGGGAAAAAAAAAAGAAGTGATAACAATCAAGATGTAATATGAATAAATTAATTAAAAATAATTTTTTAAAAAAGAAGTAAGCTTGCACAAGGATCCTCTGGAGGGTTTATTAAAATGTGTAGCATAGGGGCCCACCCCAAGGTTTCTACTCAGAAGGTCTGAGGAGACTGAGAACATGGTTGACATTCTTGGGTGATGTCACAGATCTGGATCTCCGGGAATCACTGCCGGTATCCAATCCCTAGTGAGCCCAGTGTGGATCTATGTCTTGTATTGGTCCTGGTCCCCATACAACATTACAGGTATAGAAACACTAGGTCAGTTTTCCAAGATGGGAGCATGGAAAGGTGCATGGAAAGGTTGCTGGCTAGGAGTCTAACTGTCTGCTTTTGGATCTGTCCATTTCCATTGTGGGGTTCTTAAAAAGTATTTGGGCCTTTGTTTGTTTCTTTCTCTCGAAGTTCTAAATGCCTTCGACCTAATGCCCTCGCTTTACTGAACAGTTCTGATTTACCAGGTTGTGTGTCCCTTGGCAGACACAGGATCAGAATGGCAGAGCCTGATAGGAAATATTTTAGGCTTCCTGGGGTCACATGTCTACATCGTAACTCCTCAGCCATTATCACACAAAAGCAGTCACGGACAGGCACAAAAATAAATGAGTGAAACTTTATTGACAAAAGCAAGCTTATAGGATGGGATTTGGCCTGTCTCCAGAATCTGGGGCTGACTGCCGTGCATGCCATTCCCTTGTGGACTCATTGTTATAGAGGAAGCCCTGTCTTGCCACAGCATCCTAGCACATGCCTTAGAAACTGCAGGGCACCCGCGTTCTATATGTGCAACATAGTAGAGACAGTAAGCTCGCTAATCCTTTGTGGCTTGAAAACATTAATTAATTTTATTCATCTATTTTTGGGCCTGTGGATGTTTTGACTGTGTGTGATGCCTGTGTATCCCTGGCACCTACAGCAGCCAGAAGAGAGTGTCAGGTCCCCTAGACCTGGAGTTACAGGCACTAGTGGAACCTCCATGTAGGTGCTGGGAAAGCAGCCAGTGCTCTTAACCACTGAGAAATCTTTCTAGCCCCTGGAGTAGAAAATTTAAGAGACTCTTTCCAATGCTCACAGTCATGGGGTTCTACAAACAAGTGTGTCACGTTTCATTACACAGCTGTGCTCAAGGCATGATAGAGCCTAAAAGGCCAGTAGACTGGTCTCCAGGTCAACTTGCCTCAGCATGGAAGACAGTATTTATAACGAGGTAAGGATTTAATACGAGAGGTGCAGGAAGGAGGCAGACTGTCATTTCGCGCCCCCACCCCACCCCCGTGAGGAAGGGAAATGTTTCTGATAGGGTTCAGGTTGAAGTGTCCTTTCAGAATCAAGTGTCCTTTCTGATTGTTGAAAACAGGGGAGGCCAGATAGTCCCGCAATTAACAGAATCTTATCTGAAAAGATGGGCTGGTGGATAAGAGCGCTGGCTGCTCTTTTTCAGTTTCCAGGACCTACATGGTAGCTCACAACCATCTCTAGCTCCAGTTCCAGGGGAACCATGGACACCAAGCATGCAATGATGTTGGAGACGTACAAGCAGGCAAAACACCCCGTACACGCTTTTAAAAATTAAGAGAATAAACTTTGAGGCCCGGGTTTGAGCTTGAAACCTAAAGGAAAATGCTAGGTTAATAGTATTTACTTAGGGGACAATCTCCAATCGTATCTGGATAATTTGGGAGAAGGACTTTTCCTCCACATAGCTTCAGAAGAGCAGTGTGAGAGAGGGTTGAAGGCAGACCCCCAAACCAGCATGGCTTCTCAAGGGAGCAGAGGTAAATACATGAGGTTGACAAGGTCGCTGGAGCACAGAACAGGCCAACCAACTGTGGGGAAGTGGGGGCAGTGGCATTGGCAGAGGGAGCCTTTTGTTTTCTGCTGCTAAGGCTTATAAAACATGAGGTGACAGGAGGCTTAATGCAGATTTCCTAGCTTTGGGTCCAGAGTAGATGTGAGGACAGACAAGGGACTGCATTGCAGTGGCCAGCTTGCCTAAAAGGCAAAGGGCAGCAGGTAAGTCAGGGAAATGAGATGGGAAGATTTCCCCCAACAGCTAGGGTGCCACCCACGCAGGACCCTCAGCCTCTCCTAAGCCTCTGACTGTCTCTAAAATGGGGGTAATCATCCTGACCTGAGAACGCTAGCTGGATCAAATGAGGCTATAAGGCCACGCTCTGAAGGACTAACCAAAAGCCACAGTAGCAACAGTGACACTCACTGAAAGTCACTTCTGAACCCTGACCCTGACTAAGGGATTTACATACCTTGTTTCAAGGCGTTTGTGGGGGACGGAACAACAGCCTCCCAAAGATCCCAACATCCTCATCTCAGAAATCTATGGATGTCGCATTAAATGGTCAAAGGGGGCCCCTCGAAAATGGGACCAAATTAAAGATCTTGTGAGTGGAGAGATTCCTTAAATGTAATCTCTAGGGTCATTAAAAGGGGGAGTAGGCAACCACCATGAAATCCTAAGAGGCTGGAGTGACATAAAGAAAGGGGCATGGACCAAGAAATGTGGGTACCCCCTTCAGGCTACAAAAGGAAGGAAACAATCTCTTTCCTCAAAGACTTCACTCCTGTGGAGCTACTTTAGATTTAGGACCTCCAAACGGTAGAGAATAAATTCAAGCCACCAGAGTCAGGTCATCTGTTATAGCAGCAGCCAGAACCCCATACGCATCTCATCCCTGAGGTCAGACTTGTTTGGCTTCACGTCTTAACACCACCACTTGCTTCACAGGGTAATGAGATGGATGAATGTGAGCCCTAGGCGTCACGCTCAGGTTCTCGTGATTGCATGGCCAACATTTTACCAACCGAGTCACCTTCCCACCCCTTGATGAGAGAAGGTGAATGGTAAGATATAGAGCCATAGCCCAGAGCCCATTTCCAAATAAGAAGCTCATGATTAATGCTGGGGATTGGCGCCATCTCACTTAATCATTGCCGGTGCTCTGTGATAATCATTATTATTGCCCCCTGTGTTGCAAAGGACAGTCAGGTAACGCGCGATTCAGAAAGTCACTCACGGTGACGTAGGCTATAAATGGCAGAGCCAGACTCTTAACGAGGTCTCTGCCTTTGAGGCCCATGCTCACTGGCTCTGCCCCCTGCACTGGGAACCTCATGCCAACTCTCTCATTGATTGCCAGCTGCTTGTTGCAGGACCTAAGAGCCAGAGTGTGGCGTTCCCTCCCTGAGCCAAAGCTGCCAAGGCCAGAAATCAAACGAATCTGTGTTTCTTAGCAAAATAGCCACCACAGCTTCCAGGGCAATCAGTGTCTAAGAGGTTAGCAACCTTCTGACATCCCCGGGCCAGCCAGCCTCGAGCAGCAAATCATGGAAGTGTGAATACTGTGTTTAGTCATTCGGGCTATGGAATAATTGCTATTATCGTAAATGTTTTATAGCTCTCATTACGGCTCGCATTTAAATATCAGTGTGGTAATACGTTAATAAGTCATTGCTGCCGGGCTGCTGCTGGCTACAGTCGCAGCCGAAGCCCAAGGGTAGCTGTCCCTGTATGTGCACCCAACCAAGGGCTGGCCATGAACGCCACCTGATGGTGGCTGCCTGGGCCTGTTGAGCCTTCCTGCACTTTGCCTTTGAATAGTGAAGAAGATGCTCAGAGCTTTGTTTTGGCAGTCATTCAACAAACCTAACACAGGGAGGTGAGGTGGCTTTTCTGTTTCGCTGTAGCTGCTAGCTTCTGTAGGTGCCGCCTCCTTTACTTTGTTCATCGTATGCACTGCCTTGCGTGCGCATGATGCTGTCCCGCCCACACACAACCCCACCCAAGGGTGGAGCCTGGAATTCTGCAGTGAGTGGGAAAGTAACAGCGAGGATTCTGTCCTGGAGAACTTGCTTTCCTGACCCAGAAGAGCCCAGCCTAATGGGGGTGATGAATTCTTCAGTGTTGCCTGACCAGTACTCCAGAGGCCTCCTGGGTAGACAGGCAGACACGAAAACAGCTTGCAGGGGGGAGAGCCGCACAAAACAACCAGGAAAGTTTCCACTTCTGAACTGGTGCAGCAGTGTGAGGCGCACAAACACGGTGGTTGTAAGTGGGTGTGTGCAACTCTGCTGAATAGTGCCAGCATAGTGCCAGACACGGTGCATAAATGGTGGATGTCAGAGGGCGGGGAGACAGGAACTAGGCTCTTTTCCTCTGTGTGTCCCCACCCCAATCTTCTTCCTGTTGGCCAAGCAAGTAATGGAGAGATCAGGGCATTTGAGGAGTGGATTTGAGTGGCAGATGTGATCATTGGAACCGTGCTTGAGACTAAGGTCACAAGGGCTGGAGAAGGAATTCTGCCGGGCCCCTTGGGTTGGGACATGGGCCGACAGCGCCTCAATGAAATGCCCTTTCTCTCTGGAACGTTGAAGCTAGGAACTCTAGGACAAGACGAGATTCTCTCCAAAATGGTCAGTAAGTTGATGATCTCTATTTACTGAGCACACACTATACGCCCTAAGGCAGGAACTAGAGAGGTGATGGCTCAGTGGTTAAGAGCACTGGCTGCTCTTCTAGAGGTTCTGAGTTCAATTCCCAGCAGCCACATGGTGGTTCACAACCATCCGTAATAGGGTTTGATGCCTTCTACTAACTTTCAGGTGGACATGCGGACAGGCATTTTATAAGTAAGTACATTTTAAAAAGAAAGAAAGAAAGGAAAGAAGAGGTAATATATTGACCACAAGCCCACAGCAGACTTCTTGACTGGCAATGGCCCCTTGACCCAGTAAAGACCAATGGTGACTTAGAAGAGAGTGAGAGAAACGGGGTTGATAAGAAGAGGATGTGATGTGGTGTATCTCTGGGACAAACAGAGAAAAGAAAGGCTGAGGAACAAGTGGGCAGCATGGAGTACAGACCAAAACCCAGAACCAGCTCTTGCTCTTTGGAATGCAAAGCAAAGCAAGGGTGTGGCGCCAAAGCCAGAGAACCATGCTGGGCCTTTGTACGCATTGCTGCCCCTCCAGTGTGTGGTCACTGACCTGAAATCTGCAAAGAAATTTTTCTCACTACCACATTCCCCTGGGCTTCATCATGGGTCTTGTTAGTGGGTAAACTGAGGCAGTACTTTTTTAGATCCTGTTTTCAGTTCTTCAGCAGCTTCATTCATTAGGTCCCCTCGTACATACAGCTTTCTCTGTGCATTCCTCTGTCCAAGGGACTAGTCGGTCCAAACACTGCCCCAGCGGAATGCTATCCACAGTCAAGGAGAGCACCAGAAAGAGGAGAGATAGTCCGTCTTGAGATAAACTAAGGTACTCTTGAAGTACCAGAAGATGCCTGGGAAATACTGCTTAACCCATCAACATAGCGTCATGTATAAGACACTGTGTCCGTCGAGATAGCATCGTGTACAAGACACTGTGTCCAGTGAACAAAACAAGAATGGGGTGAGAGAGGGCTTGGTCAGAGCCCTCCTGCAGAGCTGAGAGTTGCCTTGCCTCTTCATCTGTAGCAAGGGTTAACAGGGTCTCCTCTGGGGGTTCTACCACGCCAATCAAAAGGAGCAGATCTTTCCTCTCCCTAAAAGAGAGCAGTACCATGTAAGCAGCTTGTCCCTGTAAGAATTAAAGACACTGGGACTGGAGCAATGGCTCAGGCATTCCTTGTGTGTATCGCTGTTGATGAGGACCCAAGTGTCTTTCACAGCACCCATGCCAGGCAACTGCCGGGGTGTCTGGTGCCTGTGACCTATGTGGGCACTAGCACTCGTGTGCACATACCCACACCCATGTACCTACACGTGATTCAAAATGTAATGGGTCTTCGAAAACAAAGAAGAATTAAAGATGTCCTAATGAGGCACTCAACACACAGCAAGATTAAGTCAGGGGTTTATTGTTCACAGATGCTGGGGGAGCCTACGTGAATAACAGGACTGTGGATTCCCCCGGAGTTTGGAGAGCATCCACGTGTCTGTGGACACTTGGCTGCTCTGCTCTCACTTGCTGGCTTTTGTTCCACAGCCACATCCACTCCTCCCCCACACCTATGAGCATCTCAGTGCCCCTCAGTCCGTAACTTCTTCCTTTGTCTCTGCAGCACCCTCAACAATAACAACATCAGCCGAATCCTGGTCACCAGCTTCAACCACATGCCAAAGATCCGAACTCTGTGAGTAAAGGCTGCTTCCTCCCCCACCCACCTCCTACCTTAAGCGCCACCCACCACCACCACCACCCCCCCCCCACCGCCATGCTGCTCTCTCTGCTTGGCAAACCTACTGGGCTGTGAACGGGGAACACAGTTCCCATATCCAAAGACATAAAGCAAGCAGGGGGCTTGGTGTATGAAGACAAGGGCAGGCAGCGTCATAGTGCATCCTGCGTGGTTTCTAGATGCCATTCTGTGGCAGGAGCACCCATTTCTTATCACCCTAAACTGTGAGAAGTCTTCCTGCACTGTTTGTTGTGTTTGATGGGAAATTTGTTGGTTTTACGTTGCAAAAGAACACAGAAAACTTAGTTGGTGAGACCCCCTCCCCCACTTGGCTTCACTTATGTCATATCCCATTGACAGTTCTGTCATAACCTGATGGTGGCAATTGTTGTCCCTTCCGGGAATGGAGGAGGAGTCTTTGTCCTTTCTCTGTCCCACGAAAGGTGCCACCTGCTACATTCTCCGGCTTTCTGGGAAACATTCAGATACTAAAACACACTAACTTGGTGCTCTAGCTTTTAATGCCTCAGGTAAGTGTAAGTCTTCACGCTGGGTTCTCCAGAAACAAGCCCATGACTCTTAACTGTGTGGGACACTCACGCTAAGTTACAAGTGGGTTCCTTTCAACCAGTAACCCTTTTGTAGTTTTTTTCTGCCATAGAAACTTGTTGGCTTTTCCAAAGAGGTTCTTATCTTTTAGAGGCCTTGTGTCACAGTAGAAGGGGACAGCCAGCCCCTACCAGCTTCTTAGCCAAGTGCATTTACGATCAAAGCAAAGAACTTAAATGCCCTCTGCCCTTCATTGGGTCCATGACCTTTTTTTCCTTCCTTTATACTGGGCTGGTGGTGAAGATCACATAAAACTAAGCACACACAGTGCCCGGCACTCGGAAGGTGGTACTATATATTATCACCACACAATTGAGAGATCTGGACTGACCACTGCAAGCTCATCTATGCTCCTCAGGCAACATGAAATCCAAGAGAACGGAAAATTCTTTCAGCAGTACTTCCCAGAGCAGCAGTTCAGAACCATCTGGAACTTTTCAAAAAACAAAGTCCTAGGCCCCATCCCAGGCTTATAAGGTGGAGACCTCTTGGGGGTCTCACCCATAAATCTGTTGTCAATGAGCCTTCATGCTCTTAGAGGTTGAAAGGCACTGCATTCCTGGGAGAGTGAGCTTTTCACTATAGGTGTGAATAAGACAAAGACCAGGGATGAGATTACAAGAAATAATAAATAATAATAATAAATAATAATAAAACAATAAGAAGAAATAATAAGATAATAGCAATAAGAAGAAGAAAGCACAGCAGTATGGAGTAGCAGATCTGGGTTTACATACAGGCTCCACCACTCACTTAGGACATATCTTCATCTTTCTGTGCTTTGGGTCAGGGACTCCATAACACATATTTACGTTGGAGGCGCTGTGAGGGTACTCCGTGATCTGATATCGACAGTACTTGTCGCAGGCTGTAGTGTTGGTTATTATCAATAATGACCATCCCGGATTGGTCTCCATCTCTGCTCCCCAGATTCATGTTGGGTACCTTCAGATGACAGCACACCTAGGAAAATGTATCATTTTTCCCTTTCTCTGAAAACGGGGTAGAATTTTAAGGAGACACCGTTTGGTCTTATGAACACCCAGCAAACCACAGCTAAGCTGAGGAAACATGAAGCCGAGGCTCCGAAACAGGAAGTGAGCCTCAGGATGCTGGGTCTGCTCTCCCCAAGAAGTAGGTATCCAGAAGTCCTTGCTATGGAGCACAGCTTTGCAGCAGCGCCTCCCCTGTGACAGGCTTCCCTCTGTGTTATTAGTCTAAAAACAACAGAGACAGAGCAAGGGTAGGTCCACAGGAGCTGGGGGATGGGGCTCCAGGGTACCAGCTCCTCCAGGAGGGGAGGGTTGAGGAAGGGAATTGGGTAACGGGTTCTGTCTTACTTCTGTTGTGATTTTTCTCTATGGTCCCAAATAGTCATCTGATGAGTTTCAGATCAATCAATCTTGTCTGTTCTCTCTGCTCTCGGCCTGCTGCCATTTTCTCTCTAGTTTAATTCAGAGATGGCTCTGTACAGAACTCCCTGGGGACGAGCTGACTAATCCCCCTTCGCTGTAATTAAAGCGTTGGGGGTGGGTGACTGGTGTTGGACGAGAGAGGAAGGAAGTCATAAATTGGATTTCCAAAGGAAAGCTTTTGCATGGAATCCAGAACGCCACGTTTTATGGAAACCGAGCCGCTGACCCTCTCTAAAAGGATTTGCTGGAAATTTAATTTGGCATCTGTGGCTAAAAGACACCTTTCATAAATTGGCATTTGTATTCATTCGCCTTCTGCTCCACGGAGGTCTCATCCATGTGGAGTATGGTGTGTCCATTCTCAAAAGCTCACCAAACAGCTTGTAGGGACTCTAGCCGCCTGGCTGCTCCCATGTCTGCATAAGCAGCCAAGAGCTGTGTACAGGCAGGGCCACAGTTTGGAAAGATACTGAGATTTGCACTGTTCTCGAACTCGCGATACCAGCAGATATTTCTTCCGTGGTCCTACTGTGTGCCGGGCCTTGTGTGAAGCACTCCCTCTGAGTTACTTCAACCCACAGAACGGCCCTTCCCGTTTTACAGATGGTAGCACTGAGGCCTAGAATTAGACCACCACCCCAAAGTTAAAAGCAGAAAGCTGGAACCAGTGTCAGCCTTATGTGGTTTGACGTCAGGGATAAAAAACAGAAGAGCATGGTGCCAGGTGAGCAGAGCAAGGAGAGAGCAGAGCTTCCATGTGGTCCAGGAACCCTCACACTCACACTCACAGCTTAAAATTGTGGAAAGTAATTAAACAATTTCCTGTCTTAGTCAAAGGGTTTAAGCCATTCTTAGCAATTTCCATGCCAAATTTCATGATATGCTCATGATTAAAAAAAAAATACTACTTAGTAAGCCAGTGTGATAGTACACATCTGGTCTGCTGTTCTGGTGCCCCTAGGGAAAGGTGAAAGGCAAAGCCAGGAGAGCCCCTAGCAGCATTCGGGCATGCACAGTGGCAGGCAACAAAGAGACCCCGTCTCAGGCGCAATGGAAGGCGAGGACTGACACCTTAGGTCGTCCTCTGGCCCCCACACATCCTCTGTGGCATATCACACACTCACATGCACACACACCACACTATGCACCCATGCATTACCCACGGCAGGTGCACATACAAACGAAAGGCGTGCTGAGCATCTGGCCCAGGGTTGCCCCATTTCGTCTTTGAAGCATGGTGTGAAAAAGTGGCTTTAAAGAATCTGTCCAGCTTTGGCCCTGCCACCATTTCTGAGCAATAACATTCCTCGCAGAGGGAGCCGAGCCTGTCCCCCTGCCCTGGGCTTTCTGATTGAGACTCCATGTGGCTTCTGTATCAGCTGAGGTCACTATTTATCTGATCCCACTTTGGAAAGGAGAAAGCCAGAGGGATAGGAGACATATGTAGCAGGACCGCGAAGAGTGATCCTTTGGGGCTGACCAGCTAGGACTGAGAAAGAGCCAACCTAACACCATCCTCCCAAGGGAAACCTCCAACTTCTTGTTTGACCAAGAAAAGAAGCATCTTAAAGCCTTTTCATGCCTAAACCTCATTCTTGTCCTGTTAAACTCTCACCCTCAATTAGATCTGACGGGGACGTGTTCTGGTTTATCTCGAGGACCCACACTCTTAAAACTCATCCCTGTTGTCGTAACATCATTACGTTGCTCCCAAACAGGGCACATAAAGGGCAAGCTGATTAACTGGCTAAGTCTCCTGGCACAAAAGGGAATCCCTTCCCCTCAGCCTACACTACAGAACACTCTGCCCTGTGCTTCTCTTGTTCCTCACGGAGCCACTGTGATATTTGCCCAGGCACCATTGCTATCTCCTGGGCCTGGAAGGGAATTCCCTCACCCTCTCCTTTCTGTTTAGGAAATGATGTCTTCCCTTTGCTCTTGGCATAAAGTAATCATGTTCTTTCACAAGCAGAGGTCTTGCCTACCCTCCCCCGACTGATCTTTCCCACTGGTTTGGGACTTTGACCACAGTGCTCTTCCCAACTGTTTTATGGTAGTCAGAATCCAGGCTAAGGGGAGGTCATGCTTGCATTAGTTCAGAAGGCCTGGGCTTGGAAACTAAAGGGGGGAATGTGTTAGGAACATATGGTTCCTGTGTCTGGGGCATCTGAGCTTCTAGAAATGGGTCTGACTTACTCTGAAATATAAAAAGTGCTTAATATCTACATTTGTTTTTAGGGGAAAAAAAGCTTTACAATTTACATGGGTTTGGCGTTCGTTTAATCTACCTGAAATGATGGGATTTGAAGCCCTAGTGGAGCTGGCCTGCTGGGATTCTGTGCCAATTGGTGTCAGAAGACTCAGCCAGCCAGCACACAGCCCGAGTTAGCTGCACTTGGCTAGTGTTGGCGATGTTGACCTTGTGCTGAGTGGGATGTGGTCAAGGGCCCTTCAGTTCCCTCATTGTAGTACTGACATGATCCAAGCCACTCTTCTAGGCTGCCACGCTGTATTAATGGGCTTGACATGGGGCTCCCGACGGTCCCAAGACAACAGCTGGCTGACTAGCCTGTCCAGGATAACCCATTTGAAATTTACACGAAACCCAAGTCTCATACTACTAAAACTTACACACAACCAATTCTAACAACTGTGGGGAAGATGGAAGTTAGAAATGCTGGCCAAAAGTCTTTAAGGAGAGACCCCCAGAAGTTGCTGAGTAGCCTTAGTTTGCCTCCCCACTCATAGGAGGAAGTTCAAATCACCTAACCAGACGGGATTCCCCTCAGAAGTGCAAGAGGCTGGTCTGTCTAGGGAATCTTATTCACTCGAGCAAGACACTGGTCTGGAATCACAGCTCCCACTGAACAAGAACTGTGGTCTAAAAGGGATTAGGAAATCTTTCTGGGGGCCTCAAGATCAGACAGAGTCAGAAACCACCAGGTCGAGTAGAACTGACAAGGAGAAGCAGGCACTATAGAGAAAGTGTAACGGACTCCAAGAGCTTGCCCAGAACAGCTCCCTGTGAACAGGTTAGGGAGAAGGTCCGTCCTCCAGAAAGCCCCTCTCTGTGCCTCCCCACCCTGCCTCGTGTTCACAGTTGGCACTGGCTTAGCACTCCCCACGTGTCATGCTGTGGGGTCATAAAGGACACTTAAGAGTAGCAGATCTCAGTCACACAGCGCCACAGCTAGGAGGAGAAACAGAACTCCGTTCCGTCCAGGGGCCAGCAGTTAAGTTCTCCAGTCCAGTGTAGCAGTCACCCTGTTAGATCTCTGACTCACACAAGGACACGTGTCATCGTTCTCTGTCATCACGCTGTGGTGATGCCATTCTCCCTCTCCTCTGTGCTGATGCTTGCTTGGATAGAAAGGAAAAGAGTAGAATTACTATAATTTACCTTTTGGTTGTCAAGATATTCTCATGAATAACTTCGCAAAGTTTTGATTCTGTGTCGTTTCGAATCTTAGGTGTATTCACTGGTGTTACATTCTTACTGTTTAAAGAAAAAAAAATTCTTGACTTTTAATTCATCCATAAATTTTATATTCCATGCTCTACATCTTTTTCTAGAAAGGGTGCAGCATTGCACGTAGGCCTCAGGACATCAACTGAGCATGTTAAAATAGAGCCAAGACCTAAGACACAGCTGCAGACAGAATTGACCTGATGTCCACAACTGAGCAAGGTAGACAGCTGCAGAATTCGGAAGCATAGGTTAGCTCAGCATAACTTGACCATGTGTGATATGACACTGGGACGCTGTTTGATATGGACACATACTTCGTAAAGGTTCATTTCTACATCTAGACCTCAACTGAATATGTTATATTCACTAAACTTTTGTGGACCATGAGACTGTTATGTCTTACTGTTTCACAAAGGTAGAAAATACAATAAAGACTGATGATTTTAGAAAGTATCTTTTATTAAAATTAACTTTTAATTTAAAAAAAAAAAGATATGGGAATTGCTCAAAACCTCCAGGATACCCATTGAGTGTGACCTAGACATGAAGGTAGTAGTGGCATGGTAATAAAAGACCAAGGCTTCTTCTTTGGTTTTTGGTTGGTTGGGTTTTTTTTTTTGTTTGGTTGGTTTGGTTTTTTTTGTTTGTTTGTTTTGTTTGTTTTGGTTTGGTTTGGTTTGGTTGTTTTCTTTGTTATTGTTTTTCCAGTGCATAGGAGTCAGGAATGCTACCCTAGGCTCATGAAAATTATCATGGTGGGGAAAAGGACACCAAAGAGCTGTGTAATGGCATCTCTCTCTTCTTCTCCAAGGCGTCTGCACTCCAACCATCTGTACTGTGACTGTCACCTGGCCTGGCTCTCAGATTGGCTGCGACAGCGGCGAACCATTGGCCAGTTCACCCTCTGCATGGCGCCCGTGCATTTGAGAGGCTTCAATGTGGCAGACGTGCAGAAGAAGGAGTATGTGTGTCCAGGTGAGCTGGCCCTACCTGCTCTTCCCTCCTAGGCTAAGATCCACACACCCATCATCCCTGTCTACTAGGAGCTGGGCCTGATCATACCCATCCTAGAGCTTGGTACAGAAGGAATCCCATAGTCAGCCAAGGTATGCAGGAGGAAATGGCAGAGCTTGCGTTCTGCAAGAAGTTCAGAGAAAGAAGCAGTTGACATCTGGAACAGAAGATGCTAAAAGAACTCACGAATCACTCTCTGTTGAGCCCCTAGCCTCCTGGTGCTAGGAAACTTTTGATGAGCATTTGATGAGCAGCAGGTCATCAGGGCACAGGTGTAATGTTTTAGCACTGACCACACACCTTCTGCCACCCAAATGCTTGTAGAAATGAGGAGATGGTATGACGCAGGCTGTGGGCTAAGCCTGTCTAGCTAGAAATCTTAGCTCTCCCCTTACTAGTGTGTGACTCTGGCAAGTTACCATTCACCATTCTATGCTATTTCTGTAGCCTAGAAATAACGATCGAATGCATCAAAGAATGAGTGGGAAGATTAGGTAAAATAATGAGTATGGAACACTTAGCATAATACTCCATAAGAGTGAGATAGGTGACATTTGATTATTACAGCTTAGTTGGCCCGCAGATTGGGCTGTGCGAACATAAGGGTTTGATCTGTGGGTGACTGAAGTGTGATAGAGGCCCAGATTGCCTACATTGCACTTAGAACTGAGCCACACAGATAGGAATGGAAGGTGACTGCGTGACCCAGGATCTTCCCAGAGGGCATAGCGTCTAAACCAGATGCTGAACTTTGTTTGCTTCAGCTCACTTCTACCAACTCTTCTATGGCAAAGGGCTAGAGATAAGTCCTGTGACTTGGGGGAGGGAGGGAAAATGCACACACAAAGTTTCCCTAAGAATCACATAGGTTTCTAGGAATCCGGTCCCAGACTGGAGTCCAGTGGCCTCTAAAAGGCTGTGCTGGGTAGCCAGCGTACACAGGAGCCCAGCTTGCGTCTCTCTCTCTCTCTCTCTCTCTCTCTCTCTCTCTCTCTCTCTCTCTCTCTCTCTCTCTTTCTTTCTCTCTCTCTCTCTCTCTCTCCCTCTCTCTCTCTCTCTCTCTCTCTCTCTCTCTCTCTCTCTCTCTCTCTGTCTCTCTCCCCCGCCCCCCTAGCTATCGCCCACTTTCACTTCTGTCCTGGTTTGCTTTCTTCTGCTACGATAAAACATCGAGCATAAGCATTTTTGAGGGGAAAAGGTTTATATCATCTTACGGCTTGCAGTCCATTGCTGAGGGATGTCAGGACAGGAACTGAAGGCAGGAACTGAAGCAGAGGTCATGGCCGAGTACTGCATAGGGGCTTCCTCCCCATGGCTTGCTCAGGCTGCTGTCTTATACCACCCAGAACCACCTGCCTATCTATCATTAATCAAGAAAATGTCCTGTAGACTTCCTTATAGGCCAATCCGATGAAGGCATTTTCTCAACTGAGGGTCCCTCTTCCCAGATAGCTCTAGCTTGCGTCAAGTTGACAAAACAAGCGAGCAAACAGCACCAACCACCACCATGGCGCTGAGGGCTGAACAAACTCAATTTGTATTGCAGGGCCTCGGAAAGGCCAAGAGCTTAGGCTGGGAGTGCGATTCATTCAGTTCTTGAGTTCAGCGTGCCCCTCCTCTCTCTTCCCTGCTCTTTCCTCACCACCTTATTACTCCATCACATTATTTATCCTCCAAAAACATTTTTAACACATCCCAGAGTAGCACCTCAATAACTTCCTATAAGACACCCCACTTAGAAATCACTTGCCATCAAACACATATAATAAAACCGTTTATCACACAGGCACCAAATTCAAATATAGTGACTATAATTATAGTAATTATCAGGCAAAGGGTGCAATATCGGCATAAGTGCCAGTGAAAGAAATAATTACAGAGTGCAGAAGCCATCCAAGAGCTACTGAGGAAAACTAATTAGAGAGAATGTAAAAACACTACATGACAGGTGGGTGCTGGGAGTAAAGTGGCATGTGACCACGAACGCTTCTCTGGCGTGAAAACTACCTCCTGTCAGCACACTGCCCAGACAGTGTTTATCCAGCAGCAGTCAGAATCCAAGCCCCATGAGAATAAGGCTGCCTGACCCCAGTCCTAGAAATGCTAGTGTCTGAGCCCTAGCCCTTTGAAAAGCCTAGTTCTAGTAACAGTCTCTTTAGCTAAACATCAGGATAGAACACCCTTGTTCCCTTCCCCGCTTCAAGCAGCCAAGCCCATTGCACGTGATGGTTCTCGTAATCTCTAACACAGAGCCAGATGTCTTTTGAGAACATGAGAATCTCACCCCCAAATTCTAAGCATCAATATGCTACAAATCTCACCGTCTCACTAGTAACACCAACTTAGGGCAGTAATATAGAGGGACCCCCCCCCCCTTTGTGCAAAGGTTTCTTTCGGTGATTTGTTGGACACCCAAGGGTTAACACATAGGCTGTTCTGGGGGTGGAGTGCTGTAGGGAGGTCAAAGCTAGTAACAGGGCTTTCGGAGGACCTGATGAGCCCCTGTGAGGAATGGATACCCCATGATGAGTGAGATATGGGAGCTGCAAACCTTACAAAATGTCACCTCCTCTGTGTGATAGGCAGTTTATGAGACTATGAAAAAGGGTGACAGAGGAGGCAGTGTGGAAAGAGGCAGTTAAGCCAGCAGTGACCAGCCTGAGAGACCCTGAGAAGAAGGTCCCACAGAAGGGCTCTCCTAGGCCCTCACTGCCTTTGTGTACCACCTTGGAGAGTGCAGACCCACCCACCTCAGGCCAGAGCCCAGCAAGGCATCTGAGTGAGGCTGCCTGATGCGGACCTGGCCGTGATTGTCTAAAGCTGCCTAAACACAAACCTAACAGCTTACAGAGGGGCTTCGCTGGGGGACAAGAATTTCCAAAAGATGCTAGTCATCACTGAGGAGCAACAGGTGCATGGGTACCAGTTAAGTCTCCCCTGCCATCCCCAGAGGTCCATGTCAGAGATGCAAGAGAAAAACTCACCGGCCCTTCAATGGTAGCTAAACCTTCCCCCAAACACAGCTCCAGAGATAGGAAAGACCTTACTTATCTCACTCAGCTGGGAGGCCCTGCCTGATAGCGCCCTTGAATTAAATCCAGCCATCCTGAGACCAGCCTCCCCTCACTCCTGAGGAGCCATGGAGTTGGACACATTATCTCTCCAGCTAAGCAGAATTCTGCCAGCAGCGCACTTAGCAAAATGCATCTCCTGTCAGCCGTATCCTTCCAGTCTAAGACGTTTGTTTCATCCCTTTGGGAAAGCAATTGAGCATTTTTTAATGGGGGGGAGGGGCGCGTCTCTGTTTCATCTTTTATCAGACTTTCTTCTCTGTGGTACAGCCTGCCTACTGGGCTCCACTGAAGGATTTCTCTGTTAGCACTGTTTGTTTCTCGAGCCTGAGGACTGTAAGGACCCACAGGCTCTGTGCTCTGTGTCATCTGCTTGTCCCTTGGATCATATCAAGAGTTTTAGCAAAGTACACAATACATTAGAGAAAAAGTTTATGTCGCGTGATTTGTGAGTTTTTGGTTTTGTTTATTTGTTTGTTTGGTTTTTGTTTTTGTTTTTTTTTTTTTTTTTCATCTTCCTTTAAAAGGCTTATTGGGGAGTTCATACTCTAAGATTTATTTGCCCTGGGTTTCTTTCCTTATATCTTAATCTCAGAGTTCCTACCTGTCATTACTCATAATTTATGGCTGTTTGTTAACTATTTGACCTCCTGAATCAATTATCTCTTTCCTTTGAATGTCTTTGAGCCCATTGATTTGTCTATCCACTTTGGACCTGTGGCCTTGAATATGAAATACCTTTTCATAAAGATATCAATCTCATAGTAACAAAGGCCAAATCTCATTTGTTTTCAGATGCCCCTAAACAAATGCTGGATCCAACAGCTTCTCCATAATTTTTTTTTCTTTTACTATTCAAAAATAAAACTACTTATCTCCCTGGAAACAGAAACTTTCTTTCATTCTCTTTTTCTTTCTTTCTATTTGAGACTAGTTACTAAGTATAAAGATAATTAAGGTAGGCTGTGTCTAGCCACCCTTTCTCCTTAGGAGGTTTTAATTAAAATGCCATAATTGAACATTGCAGGAATGAGATTATTAGGTTTATTTAGCCATTTCCAAAATTATCATGCCTCTGGTATTTAAATCACGTTCATTTATATTCTCATCGTAATTGCTGGAGTTCTATTGTCACCACGGTCTGTTGTTGGCTTTTGAAAGGCCAGAGGCCAGTTGGGAAGCTTAATTTGAATACTGGAATTAATTTATTTCAATATACTCACAAGGCCATTGGATATTTTACTCTGCACTGTACTGGGTGATTTTTTTTTTTTTTTAAGCAGAAGGTAGGAACACAAGAGCATTCTCTCCTTGCTAGTGTTACTTACACAGTTCATGCCTTGGCCCCTTCTCCTACCTCCTGAGGCTACCAGGCTCTGAGGATTCTACAACAATAAAGAGCAGCATTTAAAGTGGGCTTATTTTTTCCCCCAGAAGAGACAGAAAAGCATTCAGCCTGTTGTTGTTGCACAGCTCTATGGTCTTGGGTCGTTTCTTTAACCTTCATATCTTCACGTTCCTCATCAGTGTAATGGGAACGAAAGAAACACAGCCTGCGCCACAGGCTGAATTCAGTGAGGATTGAGTGGTATCATGTATTCGGGGCATTGAATGCAGCTCAGTTTTCATTCCGTGGGTCCTGGCCGCTGCTGGGAGAAAGGTGCCCATTCTCGGCATCTCCACGGGCGCATTTGAGAACAAAGTCTTTGTCCATCATTGGGGCAGAGAAGCATGAACAAAGATGGGGTGACACCTGAGCAAGGGGCCAGCTTCTAGGCAGGGGGTTCCACTTTCTTCTCTCTGGGCCCTAGGAGAGGACCTGCATGGTCAGCCCAGGAGGGATCACTAATGCACTACTGTGCCTGTGCCCACAGCCACAGCAGCCTTCCTGAGAAGAGACTTAGCTGGGGACAATTCTTGCCTCATCCCACTATGTTCTCCCTGGCTGGAAAACCCTGCTGTTGATGACTTGTGGGGAAGAGCTGGTGCTTCAGTTGTCCCCTACGCTGTTCTGCTCTGCCTCAGGGCACCAGGCCAGCACTGAACTGCAGGAAAAGGAGTGAGCTTCAAGGATGGGCCTCATCTTCCAAGGTCAACACCCGACTCCACCTACCAGGCCAGGACACTCGGAAAGAGAGTCTTCCCTCGGAGGCACCCAGAAGTAACTCCCACCTAGCTCAGGGGCACCCTCCCCTCCCACTCAACCTCTTCCAGGCTCCTAAGCCAATTCATTCATGTGCCCATCCTTATCATCCAGAGTGAGTTAAATAAGTTCATTCTCTGTTGAGGCCTGTTTTATGTAGTGAGGACACAACAGTGACACCAAAAAAAAAAAAAAAAAAGGTCATTGCCTTATAGAATTTACATTCTCAGTCTGCCCCAAGACAGCAAAGGGGTGGGACTTCTGCCATCACTTACAGACACTCAAGGCCTTTAGGGGACTGAACCTGGTTCTCCAGTCATTCATCAGAGGGAAGTGCGTGCAGAGGGAGGGGATCTGTCTTTCAATCATACTGAAACCTAGAGTGTTTAAACAAGGAGGTAATGGCCTCACCACAGTAAGGTGGTGAATGCCTGCCTGGGAAGCTGCCAGCCCAGGGTGCTGACAGAGGCTATAATTACCATTGTTTTCTCCACGTAATTAAATGTGTTGTTAGTGGCCTGGTTAAGGAATCTTTTTCACGGTCTTTTTTTTTTTTCCTTGTCAATATGCCTTGAAAAGTAGTGTGTACCTCCATCTGACTCAGAACCATCAAAGACTGCTATTTGAGTCTACTTTAAAATTATTCCTTTTCAACATAGAAGTCAGAGGGGCACCTTTGAAACACTCCATGTCACAAGGTCCTGTTGCCAACAGGAACCCTTAAATTTGATGCTTGCCCTGCCCCCAACTTTTCTGAGGCATACCGTGCAAGCAGTATTTTACCTGATCAAAAAAGGGGGCATCTCCAGATCCTTCTGCCCGATGGGTGGACTTGTCAGGCTCAGACCAGCATTTCCTACTACAAGAAGGTGTCCAAGGTGTGACAGTTGCCCTGGCTCAGTCGTGCGTGTGCATTTACCCCTTGATGTAGAAGGCCTAGTCTGGCCTTTTCCTTGGGGAAAGTCATCTACACTTCAAAGGCCCTGGTATCCAGCTGCTCCCAGGCTTCCTCTTATTGATGAGGGTGATAGGATGGGGTCCCTCCATGCTGGGTGAGGCTAAAGCATGCCTTGAGGTGCCCCATACCTACAGCATCCCTTCTTCCGGAAGCCAACCCCCATGAGGACCTCAGAATTCACGCCTTCCCAGCTCCTCATCTGCTGAGATGGGAACAGAAAATCTCAGTGCTGAGGCTTGCCCAAGAACTCTCAGACAATTGGAGACAGCTGGGCACCTGCTGGCTCCGGATCTCAGCCTCCTCCAGGCTGGCTCTCTGCCTTGCCACTTTCTCAGAAATAGAATGGCCTTTCACTCACCTAGCAGTAGAGCCAGATTCCTTCCTCTCTGTCTTTGAGTTTGGGTGTTAATGTAAGTCATCAGCTGTCTGACCTGTTCCATGTTTCATTTTGGGTCCTCTGGTGTGTCACTAGTGTCCCTGAAGTCCTTGTGTCTACACACTTTATCAAGCACCTTGGTTAAGATGCTGTCTTTGAGGGTTGTTTTGTGTGTTTGTGTGAGGTACAGGGCAGTAAGAATCTTTGGTCAGTGAATTGGCATTGTCAGCATCCTAGGTGGAGCCTCAGGCACAATCTGAGCCTCGCAGAAAGAGCCTTTGGGGCCGTGGGCACTCCTGAATGTGAGGTGTGGAGTCCTTCACTTAGAACCTTGGTGTCCAGATGAAGACTTGCCCCAAGCTCACCCGGTCACCTCATTCACACATTGTAAGAAGACTCACTCACAATTTGAATTCTTCAGTGAACGCTTGCCAACCCAAAAGTCCTTTTCCCCCCCGCAGAGTTTTTTCCATTCTACCTGTTTAATCTGCATCCGAAAGTACAGACCCTGAGGTTCCTTGTTTGAGCAGTGAGGGAATTCTGCAGAGTTCATCTGAACTTGCTCACAGCCCCTCGCTGTGACTGGAAGACATGAGGGAGATTGGAAAGACATGAGATGACAGTTGCTGGCTGCATCCAAAGCCCACAGGCTGAGGACCCAGAATGCCTCTGAGCTGGCTTCACGTGTGAAAAACAAACCCCTTGTTTGAGATTCTTACCTCACTGGGAGGCTGCGATCAAATCAGCCAAGTGTTGGCAGCGGGTTTCTTGCATGTAGGGTTTGATGTGACCACCAAAGGGAGTACTGGGGGTTCTTGAGGATTCTTTGAATCCTGGATTGAGTTAGTCGCAAAATCTATGTATGTTTGGTCTTCACAATAGACTCCTGGGATGCCATCTGCTAAGGATTTTAATCGCGTTTAAATGAACACTGATTCCTAGCTCAAACTGAACAAATTGCTGATTCCAAAACATGTAGTAAATTATTCACCTTTTATCTAGTAATTTTAATTCAACTCTTCCCTGGACACAAAAGCCGGTTGGATATGGCCTTGGTATCATTTCTGATCAATGCGTAATATTTTGACAAGATCGCTGCTGCTGCAATTGATCAAATTCTGCCACTTTTAGCCTCCTACCTGGGTGGGACACCCAGCAACTTTCAGGCCTAGGATAGAAGTTATGTGTGCTCTCTGCATCCCGTCATAATATGTAAACAAAACTTGCAAGGTATCATTCAGGTGCTAGGCACAAAGAGGAAGTGGTCCTTGGGTGTGTCCTTTGGATTCTGATGGCATAGTTCCATGCGTGGTGCATGCTAGAAGTGCCTCTTTCTATTTAAAAAAAAAAAAAAAAACTGCATGATGGGATAATGAAGCAGGTGAGATGACCCACAAACAGTGGGGTCAAGGCCAGAACCTCTCTCTAGTCTCCCTGAAGAGGGAGATACCATTTGATGGTAATTCACCGGATTGCTCAGCACTAAAGCTGCGTGCTTGGTAAGCTGATTAAGAAGTTCAGCGCTAGAAGTCTCCTAACACTGATGTGAGTTGACCATTCTGTTCTGGCTCCACAGGTCCCCACTCAGAGGCTCCAGCCTGCAATGCCAACTCCCTCTCCTGCCCTTCTGCTTGCACGTGCAGCAACAACATCGTAGACTGCCGAGGGAAGGGATTGACGGAGATCCCTGCCAACCTGCCAGAGGGCATCGTGGAAATGTAAGTGCCCATTTGATTTTCCTCAATCCCTAGTCAGCTAACCTCTCTGACTCAGCCAGTCCCCCGGTAGACTGTCAGTATGTTGGGCTGTTAAGTGTGGCCATTAAAAACACTCAGGAACCTCTCTTCTCTCGACTAATAGGTTTTTGTTGGGCTAGTGGTCAAGAGCAAGAGTGGAGTCATGAGTAGAGTCAGCAAGCTATAAGCCTATAGGAAATGCACCTACCATCTATGTTACAAATAAAGTTTTATTGGGACACATGCATCCATGTTTGTTTATACTGCCTTTGGCTGGTCTCTCAGGGCAGTGCAGAGTAGTTACAACCAAGGACCTCATGGCTCACACAACCTAAAACTTCAGACTGTGTGCATACCCTGGCTCTCCTGCATTCTATTTGGCACTTGGTAAACTAGTTCTCCTTGTTGTCTTTGATTTTTCTCACCAATACCTGATAATTATAATATTACATTTCAATGGGTCTTAGTGAAAACCAAATGAAAGACTATATGTGATGCACTTAACAGAGGCCTCAATACAGGAGCAAGGGACTTCACCATGGTAGTGGTAGCAGGGGAAGGAAAATGCCGAACTTGATTTCATAGCTCTTTATTGTATCATGTGAGATTTTTGCACTTTAGATCTTCAGGTAAAGAGACCAGCTTGCATGTGTGTTTGCATACGTACAAATGTGAGAGTTTGCAGGAAGATGTGTCCACATGGCTCAGCCTTGTTCATCTTCCTTCATGACTTAGGAAATGGGCCAGTGTGTCACGGTAGGGCAAGTAGAGTAACAGTCAGCACTGCCCTCAAGCCAGCTCTTAAAGGCTCGCTGTTGCATTCATTTCCTGTCTTTACCGTTAGCACTGGATGGAAGCTTCATCTGGAACCAACATGGGATGAAATCCCTCAAAACAGAAGTCGTAGACGCCCCTGCCGCTCAGCTTCACCATCCCCTCCTCCTGCCCTGTCTCTGTCTCTGCTTCCCCTGTCATATGCTTCCGTCCTCAGTTCATTCTAATACTGATCCATCCGCCACTTCACTCATTTGTGTGTTTGTACAGCAGTTTGTCTGTGCTTGAAGAGATAGCAGCAAACAGTGTAGACCAAGTGTCTGCTTTTGTGGCCTATATATTTCTAGAGCGATCAAATAATAAAAGCAATTCAAATGATACATTTAAAGGTAACTGGTGTGTGGAGAAAGTGAAGCAAGGAAAGGAGTTAAAGCAAGGGATGGGGTAAAAAAAATAAATAAATAAAAGTGACTATCAGATTGTTAGAGGTGGAGGGAGTGTTATGTGCAAAGGCCCTGACGTGTGAATGTGTCTGGTATACCAGAAAGCCATTGTGATTGGAACAGACGAAACAAGGAGGAAGTTATTAAGAGCTAAGGTCAGAGGGAAAATGGGGCCTCCATCGCGGGGCAGTCTAAGGACTTTGGTTGTACCCTGGCTGAGAAGGGAAGACACGCGTAGCTCATAAAAGTGGGGTTCTGGTTTGTTCTTTGATGTACTTCACCAGCTCTCCTCTGATTCTCTGCCCCAGGCCCAGAAGGCATAGTCTTGTCCTCACCACTCACTGCAGGCAGGCAGGAGCTGGTGAGCAGGGAGTGCTTTCTGCTACCCACACCCTGTGAGGCCATCACACAATTACTCCCATAGCCTTCCCTTCACAGCACCACCAGTGGGTCGGTCACACTGTAGCTATCCACACTGCTGTGCGCTGGACCTGGAGAGCGCCCTCTTCTGGAGAGTCCTGGCCCACCTCTCCCCCTTGTTCATCCCCTGTTCCTGGTTTTTTCTTTCTTTTCCTGTGCTACTTTCCCTTCATCCCTGGCTCCCTTCTGGGTTTATCTTCCTCTCCTCACCAGCCTTTTGATCTTGTCACACTTCTCCCACCACCCTTTCTTTTCATGCCTTGTTAAACTCTGAACTCCTCTTTCTCAGGGGCATCTGCCCATGTCAGGGTGGGGCTCTAGCCCTCTCCAGGTGCATCTTCTGGTTAGAATGCATGCCCGCCCTCACATCCTTGAAGATCCTGTCTTCTTCGTGTCTTCTTCATTTCTTCTCTCCTTCTACCTGCCAGGCTTTATATCTTGTTCTCTGGTACCCAGAGACCTTCCTCTTGGCCAAGATCCTAACTCACAGCCTAAAGGAAGGGGCCAGCTTAGCCTGTCAGGCTGTATCCAGGGACACCACCCAACCCAGTCTGTCTCCCTCCTTCCCAGCCCCCATCTGATCCCCTAAGGTGGACCTCACAGGTTGGCTCAAGTCTCCAGAAGTTCAAAACTGCAGATGCCTACATTAAAAGCATACCCTCTACAGGCCCAGGCAATTGGACTCTCGTCCAGACAGTGAATATTAAAACAGATATTGACAAACTAGGATGTTAATATGAGATGATTCCTGGCTTCTCCACCACTAAAAGTTAAAGAGATAAGGTCAAGAACAATGTGATGTTTTGTTTTGTTTTTAATTAAGCAAAGCTGTCATTTTTAAAGCAGCATCCAACCTTCCTTCTTTCTACTGATATCAAAAATGCCATTTATTTTAGAAAACAATGGTCACTGAGGACAGAGTATGTGTATGCATTATATAATATGTACACATACAGATGGCCTTTTCTGGAAAATTTATAAAAGACCTGTAATGACCTAGCCTATAAAATCAGAAGCTCCAGGAATAGAAAAGCTAGGTAGAGTCTTCCCACAGATAAAAAAACGACCGTATGGAGGTTAGGACAGTGTGCTCTAGCAGGTCCCCACGCTACCTTTGGCCTTGCCTCATGGCCACTGGCAAATAACTTTTCTGAGCCTTGCTTCTCTCACTTGAGAATTGTAGGGACTGCTGGTTCTTTCTCGGCAGTTCATAAACTGCATGTGCTGCAAGATGCTTAGCATTGTGTCCGGCACCCAGCATATACTGTAATCATCAATTCACAGCCATACCTGCCGCAGTATTCCCACCACTTTCATTCTTAGTGGCGCCAAGCATGTCCTAGGAGGCACCTGCTGAACAGGGGCCTCCATGAAGGCAGTCAGCTCTTTTAAGAGTTCTGGTCAAGAGGATTGATGGCAGACAGAGGCTAGCCACATACGGTGTGACTTGAACTACAGAGGAGCTCATCTTTATGCAAATATATGCAGACACGGTAATAAGGTTGCCCCTGCTTATTGGGCACCCACCGTCTACCAGATGGATCACGCAGGACTCCTCTCGCTGTGCCTGCCTCATTCTCCTCTGTGATGAAACAAAGCTGAGAGATTAAAGCAGATGAATTAAGTCCCTGTGGTTCAGGGGAGTTCGTTTGAATGATGATGTGTAAGAGAGACCCATGAGGTAGGGGGCATCCGCAGTGCCCGTGCCCAGGCTTCGGGACCTGTGTGTTAGCCCATAGTCTCCGGGGCGGCTAAACTATGTCCTTGTAGCAGGATAGAACACCAGCAGGTGTGCGATTAAGAGGAGGAAAGAGGAGCAGAGTTGGAACAGCGGGATACATCTTAGCAGAAAAAGGTGTGTTTGATTTATCAGTCCAGAGACATCGGAATTTGGCCTTCTCTTTAATATCAAGAATTCTGCCTCTTGGCTTGCCTATGGCCACCTATAGTCCAGATTCACATCTCCCCACTTAGGAATGCTTGGCATGGTGCCACACTCCCGACTCCCTTTTCTCTGTCCATAGCCGTTGCAGACTCCTTTAAATCACCTTAACCTTGGGAACCAGCCCTCACTCCCAACATTTGGAAGGGCAGCCTATCTCTCATGCAAAGCAACCTGGCAGACTCTTAGATTTTTTTTTCTTCCAGAGAAGTGTGTGCTGGTCTCCTCGAATGCCAGAGCCAATTTCTCTAAAAATAGCTTTCTTCCAGAAAACCCACAGTGAAAGGGTTTGCTGTAGATTTTCCTCGAAACTCGGCTCCCATCAAGGGCACTGTTCGTGTAGCTCCCTGGTGTTTCTCTGAACCAGCTCCAGCCTCCAGCCAGGAAAGATTCAAGGAAGAACCAGTGGCCCCCACACTTCTGTTCTTGATCTGCAGATCCCCTCCTGGGCCTTCAAAAGCTCTAGCCGGACCATCTGTATGAAGAATACATTGTGACTCCTGCCTCTGTCTCTCTTCCATGTTTTCTCTTAAACCCCACGTGGTGTCCTCTAAGTGTCTTGCTCCTTTGCTGAAGAAGGAAAACTGATTTGATGGGGACAGACTGAAGATAGGCTTCAGCGTGAAGCTGCAGATGAATATCTGGGAGGAGCATGCAGCCCCAATATCAGTTTCATAGTCACATGGCGTGAGGAGACACTGGCTTAGCTAGACTTGAGACTTACAAAAGTTGTATAGCTAGAATGCAAACTGAGCAACCAACAAACCAACAGCTGGAACATTCTAGAAACCAGACATCTTGGAATTTTAATGTTTAAGAGCACCAGATTCCTGAGGCACTGGCCTGGGTCGGGGGTGGAGATTGGGTACAAGGATGAGTGGGGGCAGATGCTGGCAATATGAAGAGACTGACTAGACCACAGGATGGTCCAGAGCTTTGGGGTCAGCAATCTTGCACTTGGACCCTGATTTGTCTCTGACTTCAGGCACATTTCTTAATGTCTTGCATCTGCTTCAGGAGTCCTTTTTGGTAAATGCAGGTTGTCATACCTACCTGGAGACTTCCTCTGAGGATTAGGTGGCGTGATGCAGCAGTTTAGCCCAGTGTTTATAAGTTACTAAAAATGGAACTAGGCAAGCAAAACCCTGTTCATGGTAGCATGATGTAGTCTCAAATGCCTACACTGATTTTTTTTTAAGATTAAAGAGTGTCTTCTGTAGACATCTGCACACGTGCATCTCATAAAAAGCAAGTCTGGCCCTGCGCCTGCTCCTACCTCTGTAGTCCATAGGCAATGCCAGGTGTTCTGCAGACAGCCCATTAGAGATGGCATATGTCTGATTTGCCCACATTCCTCATCTTTGCTGTTGGCCAAATGTATGAACTAAGTAGAGGAGACTACATCTCACTGCTCAGAGCAAAAGTAAAGACCAGGACCACAGAAGCTGCCCCAGGCTGCACCTTGAAAGCAATCATCTTCAGCCCTATACCAGGCATAGCCGAGTGCCAAGAACTGAACTTCTGCACTCTGGGTTCTTGTATGGTCTCCAACCAGATGCCCAGGACAACTTGGGAAACAAATAAACTCAGGATTTCCTTCTTTCCCCTGATGCAAAAAGTAAAGGCAGAGCTCAATGGACGGAGTTACCCAACATCACCCTCCAAACACATGTGCACGCATAGCATGTGTACATGTGCACTTAAGGGAAGAGTTTTGGAGTCAGGGAAACTAAGAGCAGTAATAATTAAGAAACTCTTAAACTGGGAAGCACTAAAGGTAGTTTCCCAACCCTAGAGATAAGGAGCCGGGTATTTGGGTCACAGCAATCTGGCTTCCGTTCATTAGCTACTGATCTTAAGCAAAATGACCTCCTGAACTACTCTCACACGGAATAGCGGCACTGCTTGCTTTGTGGCCCTGTAGAAAGGAATAGGTGAGCCAGTGTATGAAGGGCACCCTGTCTGACATTCAATCGTCCTTGATAAATGCTAGGTGTTCACCATATCGCCATCACTGCCAGTACCTCCAGCATCTCAACATGGCCCCAGCACCTCATTTATAGAGTGACTTATGCATGCCCCTATACCGGACATCCCCCTGCAAATGCCATCGGGGTGACTTACGGATTGCCAGAAACCATATTGTGTTCGGTCGCATGTTTGCAAATGACACAGCATTAAAGGGAGCACCTGAGAAACGAGGGCAAAGCAATACAGTGTGCAAATGGCTGAAATCCTGTCAGATGCTCCCATTGTTTTTGCTGGTGCACGAAGATGTTGGGATGTTTGATTTGTATGTTTGTTTTTATGCTAGCTCTATTAAATCTGTTTGCAGCCTGAAGAATGTTTGCCAGACAAAGCGAGACACGTGTGCCAGTTATGAGAGCCCAAAAACAGCTGTTGGCTTCAGACATTTCCCGAAATGTGATGGGTTTTGCTAATGCAGGGGCTTCCTTTTGTTCTTTACAATGAAGCATTTTCACTGGGAGACTCAGTAGTGGTCTCCTTGCTCCAACCTGCATGACAGGTGATGTGTTCAACCTCCTCAAGGTTTTTGCTCCGTGCGACTGCGTGCCCATGTGCATCCACACGCACACATGCTCACCCTCCCGCTCTCCTGACAGGAGAGCCATTTTTCCTGCCAATGAGTTAGCAAGAACGAGGAGAATGACAGTTCAATAAAACCTAGTGGTTGAGAGTCAGGGCCTTGGAATCAGATGGACTTGAATTGAAACCCTTGCCCTAGGCTCTCCTAACTTTCGACTGGTGTCTTTGCCTCTCTGCGTCTCAATTGTCTCATGTTTGAGGCAGAGCTAGAGCTAGGCATGGTGGAACACAGCTGTAATCCTGGCACTTGAAAGGCTATGGCAAGGTGAGCGCAAGTCCTAGTCCTGCCTGGGCTATAGAAAGAGATTTTGTCACAGAAGAAGGAAGAAACATAGAAGGGAGGGAGAGACTGGGGGTAGTAATAAGTTACAGATGTGCCTTACGGGTGTGTGAATATTAAGTTTGACATGTCCTGTAAAACTCAAAGTTCAGTGTCCAACATCTGTACCCTTGACACGTGCCAGTTCTTAATATTATCTCTACCCCCTTGCCTTTGCTTTGTTTAAGGGAAATGGGCTATTCACAACTGTCCCACCACCAAAGAGTTCTTCTCGCTGCCTCCTGGGCATGCCAGACCTTTGACACTCCATCAAGGATCCAGTGGAAGGCTGAGGAATACAGATAAAGCCCATTCCCGGAGTAAGAAAATCTGAGGAGTGCAGACAGGGTGCAAGCCAAGGTCTCTACCAGGGTTAACAGACTAAGCTTGGTGTTCTTTGTTTTCTGTCCAGGCAGCACTCCATAAGCATATTGTATATGCGTGAGTCAGGTACTTCCAGGAACCCTATGAAACTCCTAAATCCTCAGATGCTCAATTCCATTATCTAACATGGATATGAACTATGCACATCCTCCTGTATACTGTAAGGCCCCACTCAAATATTCTTAGTCCCTGACAGTGTCAACACTATGTAAGTAGATGTTTAGGAAATAATGGCCAGAAATTCTACCCATGTCGAATAAGATGCCTTTTTATGAATTCTTTATGAATTTTTAAAATGCAGTTGCTTAGAGAGCTGAAGAGTAGCGCATCTCTGCCCCACCCCCTCAGCTCTGAGAGCCCACCCAGTGAGCACCTACAGCTGTGATGTCAGTGGGTCTTAATGCTGCAGACTTTCCCATGACTTTGAGAAAGCCTCTGTTCACCCATTTTCATACATATGGACAAGCAGTGCGGCCGACGGATAGAAATGGGACTCAACACTAACTTTGTTTCTTTTGACAAACTATTTGATCTCTCAAAGTTTCCTTTGCCTCGTCTACAAATGGGCCTGGACAGCTTCCCTCGTAAGAGTAAGAGTTCACAGAAATAATAGAGATAAACAATACCACTCCATTAATAATAATACTCTACATAATTGTCTTGATTATTATACCAGTGAAATTTAGTTTTAGGATGGCCCATCTTGAACTTGACTTTGTCAGCAGATTCGTACACAAGTATTAAGGTCCAGTGTCGCATCCTGCTCACTGAAGCACCCTTCCTTAGTACTTGCCAAAGCAGAGGCTAGCTGATTATAAACCTCACAGAGAGATAACAGAACTTGGATCCAACATTGCTTCACACACATAGGCTTCTAGCTACAGCAGAGAGCCATGAATTCACCTGCACAAAAGCAAAAAAGGTCATCATCCTTATAGACGGTGGTTCTCTCCAAAGGCAGCAAACTATGAAATCCCTTTCCTGCGTGGCAGGTGACTCACAGGATGCCTGGAGAGCTTGTGTTGCCTCAGAGATCCACGGAGCTGTTGCCTTGGCTGAGCAATCCCGGCTGAACTCTCTACTCAGTTTGGAGAATGAGAATGTCCTTGGAAAGTCTGTCAAGGGAGCCTCTGTGGGTAGCTGTACCCAGTAGCCCATGGTCCCACAGTCCCTATGGCAAGCTTTGATGATTCGCCACCAGCCAGTTAGCCAACCCGGCCCCTGTCCAACCTGCCTATGACTGCAGTCCCAGCAAACTGCCGTCCCCACCCCCTCCAGCAGGGCACAAAGACATTGCTAACAGACCGTGGCAGTCTCATTTGTAAACCGTGTTCATCCAGCAGCCAAGAATGATCTGTCCTGATGCTCGCTCTCCTTTCACCCTCCCTTCCTCTTTGGGCTCCCACTCGTTCCCCCCTTCCTTTGCCTGGAGAGTGATTTGTCTGTGTTATGGGTAGGCCTGACAAACCATTCCACATTAGCAGCTGAGATGTTGTTTGAAATGGGAAAATTGCTGGCAAACTGCTCCATTAGTGGTTCCAGTAACAAATACTCTGTTCCCCCAATGAAGATGAGATCGTGGAGGCACAAATTAATACGACTGTCTCCCCCACTCTGCAGCGGGGATTACTCTTCAAGATGAATAGGTCCTCCCTGCCAGAAGTGTGCATCTACTAGACACAGCCTCTGGGGGAGCCGGTCGCTCCCCCTCTCCCTCTGGCACCCCACACATCCCATTCTAAATATTCTCGTTCTCTCTCTCTCTCTCTCTCTCTCTCTCTCTCTCTCTCTCTCTCTCTCTCTCTCTCTCTCTCTCTCTCTCTCTCTCTCTCTGTGTGTGTGTGTGTGTGTGTGTGTGTGTGTGTGTGTGTGTCTGTCTGTCTGTCTGTCTGTCTGTCTGTGTGTTCCCAGATGAGGGTTTGGGGAGCAGCCATCCCAGTGAGGAGCTGATGTAAAGATCTGCACCTTAGGGAGAAGGGAGATGGATGGGGATGAAATGCTAAGTCCTCAGCCCAGGCTCGAGTGTCATTCATCATCAGTAACAGAGGGTCCCACCTGCCGCTCGTGCCTGTTTCTCACTACGCCGGATCTTAGTGGTGGGAAGGCAGGCATTTGAGAGATGAAATAATAAGACTGGAAAGGCTCACTCACTCCCCATGGCCCCTTCTCTTCCCAGTAAGTTTTGCGGCTTTAGGCCTGCAGCATCTCTATTCTTCCTAGAGTCCTAAGACTGGAAGCATTTGAGAAAGTTTATATAAAGTATGAGTTACACATTCCAGCAGCAATTCAGGGGTCCAGCCTGGGCCCTGAGACTTGCAGGGTCTCAGGGAGCCAGCTTAAGGAGTGTCAGGCTGAAAGCCTAAGGACTTTAAGGCTTTTTCTCTGCAATATTAAAACTTCCTTTTCTGCAGGAAGTCAGGTACTAACAGTTGTGCCCATTAGCTGTGTGGTTGAGATGTCAACTAAATAGTGACATGGTTCCAGTGCCAGGAAAGCACAACTGTCCCATGGTCCCTCTCTTTCTTCCTTCTTTTCTTGACGTTGACTTCTCACCACTCTGCTTGGTTGCTTCCTGCGTTGTTCTCTGAAGAGCACGGCGGCCTCCAAAGATAGCTGATAGTAGGCAAGCATCAAGGCTCCTGAGAAGTCCTCTTTTCAGCTTTCTCCAACAGCTCTTAGATCCTTGCCTGATGCTCTATAGGCCAACATCTGAACACTGAGGCTGTTGCAGCGTTTGTCCTGTTTTCAACAACCAGGATATGTGCCTTGTGCTTTGTGCTAAGAGACCCCATCACGTCCTCAAGACCAGAGAATAGAGCAACCCCTCAGCAGTCCCTTGTTGATAAGTGATTGGTCAGTTGACTCTTCTCTTCTCTGTTCTCCAGACGCCTAGAGCAGAACTCCATCAAATCCATTCCCGCGGGAGCCTTCACCCAGTACAAGAAGCTGAAGAGAATGTGAGTGCCCCTTGCGGAGAATTCATCAGACTGTTTCAATGGGGAGAGGGGGATGGATGGGTAGAGGGCTTTACAGTATGTAGCAGGCATGGCACCCCATTGATAGATCCCAATCACTCCTCTCAGGCAGGTCTAGAATGTTCTCCTGAGATTGTGAGGAAGCGGTATGTCACGTGATAAGGTTGGTAAGCTTCAGCATGTAGAGCTAAGAGCCTCTCTGACAGGAGAAAAGTGAAAATTATCCTTCCGTGAGTTGCCACACCCCCCAGAGCCATACTGGCCAACTTTGATATCCTTGGCTTTGGTGATACCAAGAGCAGTGTGATAGTGGCTTCACATCCTCCTATACCTCCACCACCAACCTCCCTACAGTCATGCATGCTCTCATATACTTAATACCTAAGCGAATGGCTGCTATATGCCAGAATCTGGATGGAGCCATCAACAGAAATGAAAGTTACATTCATGGAGGCGCCGCCACTTCAGGTGAGAGAGCACAGACAATAAGGGAATAAATTTCAGAAATTGATAAGATGCCCTAGTCAACAGGAAAGGCAAATGAAAGGCATGGAAATTGAGCGTGGCAGTTCATAGCCAGTGAGCAGGAAAAATCAAGGGAGGGTTGGGGATAAAGATTGTCAGGAGGGGCAGGTAAAGGCTAGGCCACATCAGCACTTGAGACCATGGTAAAGCCCTTCTGTGTGGCATATGTTAGCCCTGGAGGTTATGCCCAGCATATAGGTATATGGTCTAGGACTGTACTCATATGAATTGACCATGGTCCAACCCAGCATCCCCAGAACCACAGTAACTGATAGCACATCCACCACTACATAGTGCTGGTGATGCCAGCATGCAGCATGCTGGATCCTCCCCTACCACAGCAGCCTGGGAATCCATTCCCACATCATCTCTGCCACAGAGGACAGTATCAGTCACATGATGGCCCTTATCTCCGTGAGTTACTCAGCACTGAGGTATCTAAAGGGAGGCAAATGGGATTCAGAATTGACCCATCACAGAGGTTATGACTCTAGAGGGTCACCCCCTTTCCCTTTTCCATGTTGGGAAAGCATTAGCTTGACCTTGTACTCACTGTGCTGCTCTCATTCCACTGGAGAATGGGAAACAGACATGGACTCCTTCCGGTCTCTCCTCGCGTGCCAGGCCTGTTAGCTGGTTCCCCTGGAGTGGGAGGGGCGTATTACCGACAAGGTCTCCCAATTCTTTTCATGTTAAAAATAAATAGGCCCACGAAACAGTGGCATTAGTCGGCTTATCCTCAGATCTCAGGAAGCCAACCTCCGTCTCCCTGGAAAGCCAAAGCAAACAAGACATTCTCCTAGTGCAATTCCAAAAGTGAAAACCAATATAATGAGCCAACTCAAAGCACAGAAGCCATCCCGCCCGTTGGCAGCATCCTTTCTGGAAGAGCTGTATAAATATAGGCCTTAATATTTAAAATCTCGGGTCATTAATCTCTTGGAATCACCGCTTCTCCAGCTCGCTCTCCATGTGCCCGTCCGCCCCCCCAAAAATTCATTTTTAAAGCCCAGCTTGATTATGCAGCCAGCTAGTAATTTTGGTGAAAAATGACAAGTTCACTGACTGCCCTCAACCTATAGCTCCTGCATGATTTAAGTCACTGCTCTAATTTTTTTTTTTTTTTTTTTTTTTTTTTTTTTTTGTGAAGTCCAGGTAATTTAGGGCTTGGCTGTGTTTTACTGTCCTTTCCCCATCCTATTGGAGTTGCCATGATTGGCACATTCAAAATTCATAAGACCTTATCAGTCATGACCTGCAAAGTGAATTTAATTTTTGATCGCTTCTGACGCTACTGATATTTATTATGATGCCCTGCAAAGAGGTGTTGGGGGAGAAAAGGAACCAGTTAAACTTTCTTGACTAACAGAACTTTACAAGAAAATAGACTGTTGTCTCATAGTGTGGGCTCAGACAGTCCTTAGATAAGAAAGGGTTTCAGACCCTAATAATGATTTCCTCTTAGGTGACCATGAATAGTTTATATATAATATTTAATGGGAGGAAATTTCCCCTCTCAGCTGTAGCTGAACACATCCTGATCTCTTTTTAAAAGAGAATTATCCATGAATCATTAGTTCCAATTCTATCTATTTTTAATGATCATCACAATATTAAAATAAATACTGCCGGGAAAAAACACATATTGATGTAGAGATGGCGTGCTGGGGGACCATTTTCCTGGTTTTATAGAGTTAATTTGCTGACGGACCTAACACCTGAGGGCAACTCTGCGTTGCTCTGCTAAAATTGTCCTTTAAGAGTTCTTTGAAGCCAAATGTGGGTGGTACAGGCCTGTAATCCCAGCTGAGGAGGTTGAGGCACGTGCACCGTGAGTTTGAAGCCATCCTGAGCAACATAGCCAGGCCACGTCTCAGAAACAACACGTTCTTTTCATTTGAGTGCTCATGGGTAAAACAATACAGGTTGTAAGGTTTCCTACTGTCTTATATGTATCCCTTATATGTATTTGAATTTGTCTCCTCTGTCCCAGCCTGGGAAAGCCACTTTCTCTTAGTCAGTGTATAGGTCCAGGGGACTGAGTGGGTCTCAGATTGATTAGATTCTGAAGCATTTGTAGTATGACCTAGGGATTTCCTGCATGCACATTTCTTATAGATTTAATAAATATATGTATTTGTGGTTTTCTGGGACCCCCCCCCCCGAACACCTAGATTAACAAATCAGACTCTGGGCTTTGAGCCTTAGCCAAGACTGATGGCCCTGTATCCAGCATAGTGACATTAGGCACAGCCTTGAGAGAGTTGTCCACTCGTTACCCAAACGCATGTGTCAAGTCCTTAGCAGCTTTGTGTCCTTAACCTCTCAGGGTGGTTGTTGCTTCTGCAGACTTATCTCTGGAGCGTCCCATACGGTCCCACTTTATCCAGCACTTTTCTCCCTTCTGTGACCAGATCCCTGACTAAAACAGCTGTAAGGACAGAGAAGGTTTGATCTGGCTCCCAGTTTGTAAGGATTCTGGTTCCCAGTTTGTAAGGACACAGGGGCAGGAGAGATAGCTCACCATTTAAGAACACTGGCTTCTCTTCCAGAGGACCTGGGTTAGATTCCCAGCACCCACGTGACAGGGAACCATCTGTAACTACAGTTGCAGGGAATCTGACACCCTCTTCTGGCCTCTACACATACATGGTACATAGGCATACATGCAAGCAGAACACCCATATACTTATTTTTTCTTTTTTTTTACTAAAAGGGATATGGCCCATCAAAGTTGGAAAGACGTGGAAGTAGGGGCATAAGATGGCCATTTGAGTCAGAAGCCGTGAAGGAGAGGCAGGGGGGGCAGGGAATGCTAGTCCTCAGCTGGCTTTCTCCTTTCCCCCTTTTATTCAGTCAGAGACCCTGGCCCACTGAACAGCGCCACCCACATTCAGGGTCCACCTTCCCTTCATAATTAATCCTGTCTTGAAACACCCTCACAAACACAACCAGAGGTGTGTCTCCTAGGTGACACCAAATCTAGTCAGGTTACAGTCGGAGTTAACCATCATAAACACAAATCTAAATTTCCACCTCAGAGAAGCAACGGGTAGGATGACATTCTAGGGGCCAAAGTGGAGATGGAGTGGTGGTGCCGGAAAGATGTTGGTCCAAAGGATACAGAATCTCAGTTGGGCAAGAGGAAGATCCTTGAAAGGTGTACCCTATACCATGATGGCTATAGTCAATAATGATGTATTGTCTACTTGGAAATTTCTGAGGGTAGGTTTTGAGTGTCCTTACAAGTAATAATAGATGACTTCCAAGGTTTTGAGTGTGCCAGATAGCTTGATTTGGCCATTCCACAGTGAGCACATATTCCAAAACATTACAAATGTATAAATGAATACAAAACTGGGGGGAAAGGTCTGAGTGGTCCCCCACAGTGTCTATACCTATCAAACTGTCACGTTCCCAATCCCCACCATCAATTATTTCCAAACCAGAAGATATCTCACCGCGTGATATCACCCAAAAAGGGTTGAGCCCCAAAGTTCTAATCACCAACTAAAATCCCAATCCATACCCCGCACCGCTGAGGAAGCAATCTTTCCCAGTGGCCGAGGGACTTGCCCTATGCTACAAGTCTGAGCACCAGGAGTGGACGAGAGGGAAAGAGTCAAAAAAGGGGCTTCCTCTTTAGTGAGAGCAGCCCCTGTGTGTTGTTCTAAGAAAATGCTTTGCTAGACAGCTACCCTGAGGGTGAGCGAGATTAGGCTAATCCAGGGTGTTTGCTCGTTAAGGCCCTTACAGACACACACACAAAAAAATGGAAGCCTGAGGAAAAGCACAGTGTAAGCTGACGCGTTTGTGAGCGCAATCTGGATTTGTCTGAGGCGATCTCGTCAGCTAAAAGGATACACCAGACAGCTGTGCAGAAGGGGCCTTAACCTAGGAAGTGTCTTAAGATTTACAGGCTTTGGAAGCAGGACAGAAGGGAGCAGAGGTCTGGGCAAAAGTTGCTGCATGGCCTTTTCCGAGGCTGGGAGATGAAGGAGGGAGAGAGGGCAAAGCTACTCCCTTTTGTGTGAGTTTAAGAGGCTGAGCAGCTGGGTGTCTGGCCCCACTGGAGGCCATCATTTCCAAATCTTCTCAGATGTGCTTTTTCTCAATAGCCACTTGTCTCCTCCTTGTTGGCCTGTGAAGACCTCAGCCCTCCCTCTCCCACACAAAAGCAAGGACCCATTGATTTATGTGGTTGAATGAAAGGAACTGGAGAGGTTTCTTGTCACAGGAAATTGGTGCGCCTCTCCTGCCAGTGACAGGAGCCCAAAGGCCAGCCCTGAGCTAATAACTGAGGAAAAGAAATGCCCCTCCACATGGGCCATTAGCAAGAATCTGTGGCCCAGCTCACACTGGGATGCTGAAAGTCTACAGCAGAGGGCTCCCTGCACCTTTGAGAGCAGACTAGCTATTGTACCTGCAACTCCAAGACCAAGCTAACCCTGTGCCTACACCTTTGAGGCCAGGCTAGCCACCACACCTGCACCTTCAGGGCCAGGCTAGCCACCACACCTGCACCTTCAGGGCCGGGCTAGCCACCACACCTGTACCTTCAGGGCCGGGCTAGCCACCACACCTGTACCTTCAGGGCCGGGCTAGCCACCACACCTGCACCTTTGAGGCCAGGCTAACCACCACACCTGCACCTTCAAGGCTAGGCTAGCCACTGCACCTGTACCTTCAGGGCCAGGCTAGCCACCACACCTGCACCTTCAGGGCTGGGCTAGCCACTGCACCTGCACCTTCAGGGCCAGGCTAGCCACCACATGCACTGTGTTTGGGAGACCCTTCTAACACCCAGTATAACCCTCTGAATCTCTGGATGTGTCACCTAAATGAGGAGCATTCCCAGCCAGTGACACATCCATCTCAAAGGTGTTCTTTGAGAGTCTTGTGATTTGCTTGTATCACACAGCTGAGAGGATGCATCATCCTTGCTCAGAGACTCCTTCGGGTCAGGGATGAGAAGTGACTGGGGAGGTGAAATACCACAGACTTTCAAGATGATAATCAGTACTGGAGTACAAGACAGGAAAGCAATGCATAAGGAAGCCTACCCTGGCCTTTGCTTGGGCGGGGCCCATGCTACCCTGTCTGTACTGTTAAATACTTGATCTTGGCACCTGAGACCAAGGCCCTTGGCTTGAGGTTGGTTTTGGTTTGGGGTTCGTTCTGTTTGTTGTTGGTGTTGGTTTTAGTTCTGGTTTGGTTTGGGGGGAGTCAGCGGGGTTTTGTTTTTGTTTTGTTGAGACAAGGTGTCACTATGTGTGTAGCACAGGCTGGCCTCCGAACTCCCAACCCATCTGCCTCAACCTCCAATGTGCGAGGATCACAGAGCGTCAGAATGCCCAGCATGCTTAGCTTCTGGGTCAGGCAAGACTTTGGTGGGCATTCCTTAGAACCCGGGAAGACATACAAAGGCAGCATACATTACCCTGAGGCAGTGGGAAAGGTGTTCTTTAGGCATTGCCTCTCGTGCTCTGAATAAATAAATCGTTTGATTGATCAGTTAATCTGTACCAGTTTTTGAATGGCTGAACTGCTGGGTGCGTACTTCAGGAAGAGTGTTATCACACCCTGTGAGCCATGTTCTCAGACTTTCCCATTAATGTTTTCAGAGACATCAGCAAGAATCAGATATCGGACATAGCTCCAGATGCCTTCCAGGGCCTGAAATCACTCACGTCGCTGTAAGTGGGGCAGGGCTGGGAGGCGCAGTCGCCGTATTCTTCAGGAGGTGTTTATCACGGCTTTGTGTTCCCTTACCCACTTGTGGCAATCCAGTAAAAGAAACAAATATTTCTTCGGGGGAAATTGATCTTGGGGAATATTTCTACAACTCACATGCATTATTTTTATTGATTAAGTGCCCAAGCAGCTTTCTCAGTTATTGGCTTCTAATTCGAATGCGTCTTGGGCTCTCACCGCTCTCGCCCTCCCACCTCATGCTGCACAGTGCTGTCTCAGGGGAGACGGGGGGGGGGGGGGGGTGGAGAGAATGGTCATGTATGTCTGAGATGAGGGCCATGGCTCACCACCCTTCCTCCCACAGTCTGTGGCCTCGTTGAAGAACGACAGCATTTCCTTTTCTGGTTTTCAGGCTAGTTCCAACCGTGTGGTCATTGTTCAAAAAAAAGATCCACCCCATCCCATCACCCTTACTTTCTTGGATTTTTTTTTTTTTTTTTTTTTTTTTTTAGCCCAGTGGTGAGATACAAAGCCTCACCCACCAAGGGCCACTAGACTCCCAGGCTATGAAGGTGTGGGGTTTTGCCCTCCTTCCCTCAGCAGCTCACTCGGGGATAGGCAGTCCCTTGAGCCTTCTCTGCATGCTGTCTCGGGGAGAATGGAGACAGTGATCCCTTCCTTGCCTAAACACACTGCATGACTGACATGTTACAGTAATAACAAAACTGGCAGTGTTCATGAAGCACTGATGGTGAGTGACCAGGAAGCACTCCTCTAGGAGTCTCACGTGCTGAATCCTCACAGAAACATAAGGCGTGGCATCTACTGTCATGTATGTAAGCCCCCTTTACTGCTTTTGTTCCCATCTATAACCCTGGCACCCTCAAACCATACCTGGCACAGAGTGATTAAAGAAGAGATGTACGGCTGGGAAGAGGGCCGTGACCTCCACATATGCACACAAGTGGTGACACCGCACCCGTATAAACACATACACCGGCATACATCACCGGGAGGACGGGGGGGGGGGGGGGGGGGGGAGGGGTAGGAGGGAAGAGGGGTAGCATGTTAAACAGATGAGAAACACTTAGCTGAAAACACACTAATGCGTGTGAGAGATGGGATTTGAGCATACAATTCAGACATAGGGCGTTTGATACAGACTTTCTCTCCTGATCACTGCGCTGTGGGGCCCTCTCTATAGAATGTGCAAAGTGTAGCATCAGCTACAGCAATAGTTTCATCAGCTGATACATTTATATCATCTGGTGCCTTGTTCCCTTCCACACCCCAGACAATAAAGAGGGTGCTCATAAGCACACTGCCTCTGCTTTTCCTCTTCACAACCCGTTTGCCTAGTTTATGGGTGTGCAGGTAACAAGATGCACATATCTTCCCATCCCACTGGGCAGGGGCCGAGGACAGGAAGTCCCTGATTCAGCTGGTGTCTGCTGCCTGCTGAGTAAATTAGTTTCATTTATCGAATAGAACATCTGGCTGGGATATCAAAGACGGGGCCTCGTGTGAGATTAGCGTCTGCTTATCGTGATGAGTGTCAGAGACTGGAGGAAACAGAGAGGCCCCCTGCCAACAGGATCCCATCCCAACCTTGCCAGTCGCCTTGTCTGGTCTCCCTTAGCCAAGCTTTTGGAACAGTCACCAGATAGTGGGACCATTCCCATCTTGGAGAGGAAATAGCCAACCAGGAACTTGGCACACGAATAGGGAGCTCCGAGATGCGTACCAAGCATTAAGTAAAGCAGCTCTCACCTTCTGTTTATTCAGCCCCCCTCCGATTAGTAGATGCCCGCTGTGTCAGTGAGCAGTGTTGTTGGCAGTAACTGACCAGGAACTGAAGAGGCCAGCCCCCAGAGCTCATGAAGGTGATAGTGTAGGGTAAGGGGGTGGCGAGCCTTTACCCCAGGCCTGTTCAGCAAGTCAGACATTCACTCAGTGAACAGTCATTGTTCACTGCTCTTTCTCTACCAAAACATTCAGGAGAGTTAAAAGAAGAGCATAAAAACCAAGCCTAAAGGGGCTGCGTGCGTGCCTCAGCCATTAAGTGCACTGGCTACTCTTCTAGAAGACCTGGGTTCAATTCCCAGTACCTACCTGGCAGCTCATAATGAACTGTAACTGCAGTCTCAGGGGCTCTGACATCCTATTCAGGCCTCTGCAGGCACTGGGCGCGCGCGCACGCACACACACACACACACACACACACACACACACACACACACACACAGAGTAAACAGACATACAAGCAGGCAAAGCCCCCATACGTTTAAAATAATAATGATAGACCAAGCCTAAATAAATGTGTAAGTAATGCAACGTAACAGAAAGTAAGTGCTAGCGGGAAGCAAAATGAGATAATAGATGGCAGAAATCCATAACTAAAAACATTCAGGAGACTTCTCCAGAGGGAGGCTTGTTTGGGCTCAGACGTGAAAGGCTAGTGAAGGTAACCAAGGCAAGGCCTCAGGTGGGAACCCACTCAGGCTACAGGCCTGCATCCTTGAGGCTGACACATAGGCAGGCAGGTTGTTGACCTGCCCGGCTTGAGGATGTCCTATACCAAAGACTGGTGGACTGCATGAGGACCCGCCACCCCACCCCACCCCCAGCAGCCTCTGCCACTCTAGAAGCTCTGACATCCATTGAGATGAACAGGCATTACTACATTTGGCACAGTGAGCAGTGGGACATTAATATGAATTACAAATGTGAGCCTGTGCCATCATGCTGACTTCTATTTAGTCATTAATTTGTTGAAGCATTAATGAAACACACCCGCAGGCTGATGGAGGACTCACTCTTCACTCCCAGTGGCTTCTGGAAACAGGCGCCAGCGGAGGGAGGGGGAAGGGGCTGTTTCCCTCTCATTCGCTGATTCTTCCTCCTAATATTTTGCCTCCTCAAATGACTGTCAGCCTAGATTCGAGATCTGAGTGGGAATTAGTTCAAAATTGTGTAGTCTCTGTACTTAGACCTAAGAAGGAGTTTTAACAGAAGCCCTCTTTAAGCTTGCTTCCTGATCGAAGAGGAGGCTGGACCCCACAGACAGCAAAGTCTGTCATGAGAGAGGCAGAGAGTCTCAGTTGCAGGTTGAAAGACCTGCTGTGCACTGGGCTTAAAAGGTAAACTCATATTCCTTTCCCAGGCCTTCTCAAGTCACCAAACATAAGGCCTCGAAATAGGGGGCACCAGTGTAGGGGACACTGTGAGCCCGAAAGATAAAATGAAAAAAAAAATCTTCCGAGTTCCTTCTCTCTTAGCTCTGAAAGAATGGGACAGGCACATGGAGAGGAGAAAAAAGCTGCCTTCATCAGAGATAGCAAAACTCCTCAGCCTCCCCATTGAGCCAGGCCTCCACTCAGCAAAGCCTGCGCCATCTGGAGATGCCCCCACACACCCAAAGCCCTGCTGGCTGCCTGGATGATTAAAGAACTGAGCTCAGGAATTCCTGGGATGCGGTGGGATATTAAAAGGAAACATTCTATAGGCTGGCTCAGCCTAATCAATACCCATTGAAGACATAGGCTGGCCTCCCACACTGCTTATTTACAGTGGGGCCCGAGTCACGCTCGCTCGCTAGCTCGCTCACAGCTCAGGAGGTACCACAAAGGGGCTGCTGCTTCCTTGTGAGGCAGATGTACTGGGCTGGGCTGGAGTGCAGCAGAATGGAGCCCTCTGTACCTCAGCTCCAGCACAGCATCCCTAGCACAGGATGAACGGAACTGCTTGTCTCTGTCTCAGCGAAGTTAGGATGGGGCAGGTGACCCGAGACCTGCCCCCAGAAGTGACAGAGGGGATGGCCTGCCTTTCATCCTGCTGATTGCTGTCATCTGCTTTCTTCCAGGGTGCTCTATGGGAACAAGATCACAGAGATCCCCAAGGGACTGTTTGATGGGCTGGTGTCCCTGCAGCTGCTGTGAGTAGGAACCGTATACTTTCTTGCATCCCTAGGACTGGTTTTGTAGAGCAAAAACGTTAATCCATGCTCTGGAGCGTTCCTTTGACTTTACACCTATCCTACGGGCCACCAAGGCCTCTCCAAGGCCAAAGAGGCAGAGAGTTGGCAGAGAACACCAAGACCAGTGTACATAAGCCTGGATGATACAGTCCAGAACCCTGGCCCCAGTGTGAGTCATGAATAGGTTCGTGGAAGGAAGAAATGAATTGAATCCCACAAGAGGCAATTTCCTACAGAGGTGTACTAAGACTTTGGGGAACTGCAACCTTCCCAAGGCAAACGCTGCTCTGAAAGCCACAACAGCTGCCCAGAAGCACGTGACCTTGAGAAAGGTGTGGGTGGGAGAAGCCATTGGAGACGAGCAAAACCAGTCAGCAGTGTGACAATCTGGCAAGACAGGCTGAGGGGGAAAGTGTTTATTTCATTTAAAGGAAGATCTCTTGCTTGAGTTTTAAGCTCTGAGCTTATTTGTTGGCATTTATTTCATTCTGGGCATGTGAGCTTAAATGTTTGAAGAAGATATTGAACTCTGATGTGGAGATCTAAAGAAAGAAAGGAATTTAGCTTATTTGAGATTTTTATGACGAGCGAGAATCATCCCTGGTTTCTGACCAGGTGGCTGGTATGTCTACACACATGCGCGGTGTCTGGATTTGGGACTGTGTGTGCGTGCAGATGAATCTGTATCTAGTCTGTGACTGTCATAGTTCCTGTTGGTATTAAGAAGTAACCTTGAGGACCCCAGGAGCATCAGAGAATACCAACTCTCAGGGAGGTACATGACTTTGCCCTGTATCACACAGCAAAGTGTGCAAAGTGAGTCCTGTATTTCTAAAGGCCCCTGGCCCTCAGAAGAGTGTATGACAGGATCTTATAGGCCTGAATAGGAGTACAGACTGATTTGCATGCAAATGTCTCTTTAAGAAATACTACCTCCAAGCCAGACAAGGTAGTTCGGAGCTTTAATTCCAGGCCTCAGATTAAAGCAGAAGAGTCATTAAGTGAGGGCGGCCAGATATATAACATCCAATTCCCAATAAAGAGAGGTCCCAGACTCCCTGCCTCCCTTGGACAGTGAGGAGGAGCCAAAACATAATTTTATGGACCAAGTGGTCCAGCCAATCTCTGAATGGGATGGGTAAAAAAAAAAACTCAAGGCCAAAGACACCAAGCAGTAGATGGGGACAAGGACACTTTAGAAGACTTCCTCTGGCCCTCCCCCATCTCATACCTTCCCAGCCTAAACTCCCAAGTCCCTGACAGATTGTCCCCGGATGTCTGCCAATGTGAATCATGTTGGAATGAAATGTCCATCAAGTAACTGGACCGAGGATCCAGCACAGTAACCATCAGACTGGTTTGACACAGCTGAAAACCAGAGAGAGGAAACCCCTGTCTGTTTGCTGCATTTTGCTGGCCCGTCCTCCGCTGCTATCTCAATCTGCCTAGCTGTCGGTGGGCAGAGGTGAGTGCGAAGGTCCCAGCCCTCTGTGGGTCTATAAGGCCGTTCTGTGGAATGGCATGGCCAGGGTTCCAGAAGGATCTGGGTGTTTCACAGATGGTATTCTTTGCTCCTAACAGAGAAACAAAGTTACAACTGCCACCACAGGGCTGGTTAACTGTAGCCATTGATCCCCCAGGAGAAAAATAACAATGGCATCTGCCTGGAGGTGGACTTAGGGGATACTGTGTCCAGCCAGGCTGGTGTGAATGAGCTTTTATGGTATAGGCATGCCCATGTCACACTAAGGAGAGTAGACCGGACAGCAAAGTGCTCAGTATTGTGAATGGTGTGTATCAAGGATTCAAACAAAGGAAACGTGTTCCCTGCTTACAAACTGACAGCAGTGAGGAGGTTATGAGCGCCCTCATCTCACCCCACCCCCACCCCCGGGCTGGAAAGGCAGCGCCAGCTGAACAGCACCACTTTGAGCAGATGGAATTGACTAGCTAGGGGGTGAAAACATTGCTTCTCCCTCTGTGGAGACCAGGAGTTGATACAACTCAGGCTGGCTCGCTTTCCAGAAAGAGCCCGCAGGCGGGGAGGCTAAAGCCCATCATCCCGGCTCTGACCTGCTGTTGAGCAGTTGGAAAGCGGGTCCCCATTAGATCAAATTTAGGGTTCAGTGGACTGTAGATTGGATTTCTCCTCATTTGGCTGGAGATCGTCTGATAAGGAGGCTACTATTAGAATGCCCTGGTTGAGGGGGTGATTTCATCTCCTTTGACTCAAAGGCAGTCCATGGGAGGTCTGTCTCCCCCTCTCCGACCTCTCTCTCTCTTGAGTGACTGATTGGTCAGTCTCAAAGTAGAACTGTTCCTTCCATGTCTAGAGGTCCTGGATATTTTCTTTCTGGCACTTGTGACACTAACAGGAACCAAGTGGCTGTTTGTGCTTGGTTATTCTGCTCCCCCCTTCCCTTCCTGACTGATCTGGACTTAGCCGCCATCCTTCCTGATATGCCCAGTTTAGAATGTACCCAGGCAGCCCCCTTTTGGCAATTTGCACGCCATGCTCCTTTGGACAGACAATCGACACCAATAATACTGCAGCATCCTAGGCACTCTCAGAGACAGCACCAGATGGGTTTGTACAGACAAGCTTCAGCAGCCCCTAGAGCTGACCCTGGACCTGATGAGGTGTCCTCTGGGCTGCATCCTTAGCTAACTTCCAAGGTCTCCCGTTACACACAGCTGGTGCTGCAGTCCTACCATGCCTTCTCTGACAAATATGCCTATCTTTCCATTGCTGATGGTTTCTGTGATAAGTCCTTACTGCACAGTTGGAAGTTGGAAAGCTCATCCTTAAACTGAACCTCGGTCCTGGTTCCTAGGAAACTCAGGGGTCCGCACTATCATTGCCTTCAGATGTTTTTGAGCAGCTAGTGTACCTCCGTGTAATTAATCCTAAACAGGTCCAGTGCTGGCAGTCATTCACTGTGTAAACAAAGAGTCATTGTTTCTTATTACCAGTTCATTGTTGGGCATGTGAAAAAGTCTGTCTGCTTCCTTGTTCAACTGGGCTGCCAAGCAGGGATTTGGGTGACACAGGGAGGCACCTGGGAAGCTACGGTTAGAACAGAAAGTGTCACCTTGTGTAATCCTGAACTGCTTGCTTTCCCTCTGTCCCCCTGAGCTCTCGGGACATCTGAGGGGATGGCCATCTGATCCTGTGTGGGCAGTCAGAAGATAAGCATGCCCTAAGATCCTGCATTTTGTGACTCAGAGGCCCATCGTGGAGGCACAAAAGGCAGTCAGCTTGTCACTGGGGCTGTCATTTCCTTCTCTGTTGGGCAGCTGCAAGCTGCGCTGTCACAGCTTTCCCCTGGGGAAAGGAGACCATTCAGTTAACAGTCATTGATTTCAGGGCATGCCCTGGAAAGTTGCTGGAATGGGGGAAAGCCATCAGAGACAGAGGCTTTTCAACGTGCTCCACCAGGTTCTTAAACCAAACCAGACTGCCTTCAGCCTGGAATAAGTTAAGACAACCCAGGTACCTGTTGTTCAATTTTCTCAGAAGGCAGACAGAACCATTTGAGGCTCTTGAAGTTTGCCAAGCAACACGCCAATTACAGAGCAGCGAGCTCAGCTTCCCTACACATAAGATCACGTTCCCTCCCCAGCAGCTCCACACGTATTGCCTATGGCTGCTGCTATCCAGGATGTCCAACAGTGACTGAGTGCCTAATATGCCCGGGACTAGTGCTAAGCAATGGCTTGTGCATGGCCACGTTTAAACTTCTCAACAAAGCTACAAAGGAAGTATTTTGATTGAGCCCGCTGTACAGATGGGGAACTGAGGCTTAATTAACTTGGCCTTGATCACTCATATTTAAGGTGTAGGACCTGAGATCTAGGAGCTCTTGTTTCCAGGGACACAGGGATGAAGCTAGGTAGGAAGAAGAGAGCCTTCCCCTGTAAGAGAAACACTTCAGTTCAGCAATGCGACGTTAAGGAATGAACTCTTCCCTTTCTTGTGGATCTGGCATTTCCTAAGGAAAGCCCTGAATTCTGCAATGTTCCTTGTAAATGGTTCTATCTTCTTGAAGGCCTAATTGGTCACCAGGTGACATTCAGATAGAGAAGTGACTACCCCAAAGTTGTTGGGGAGGGGGCAGCAAGTAGAGCTAAAATAGGCAAGGTCACTTGATTGCCTTACATCTGGGTGATAGCTGTGCCTCTCTAGGCTTTAGGTCTCAGCTGTCCTCTGATTCTCTCTGAAACCCTACCTGAACCCTGTTCCCAGGGCCCTCCTGTGTTTCTCAGACAGACCACCGGATGGCAATGCTGTATGCTCCATGCTTTTGTTTCAATTCCATCTGGAATCACCATGACAACCCAAGGCCTGTGACAGCAGCATAGCTTAGCTATCACCAGGAGAGAAGGAAAAGTGTCACCTCTGCCACCTTGGGAGTTGGAGGGTCCCTCCTGTGAATGTTTGGTATAACGTGGATCCAAGCAACCAGTCACAAGCTCCAGTTAGAGCCTGGTCATGGCCAGAGCGCCTCTGTAGCGTGGCACTAGAAATCAGTCATGTCTTCCTCAAACTGGAGTCAGCAAGTTGCTGAAGGTCAAGATTAATTCCCCATATTTCATATAGGAGGGAGACATGAAAAGAGACCAGTCCTGTTACACTTAGTGGATAAAGAAATTTAGGGTGGCAGAGGGTTCATTCTAATGAAATAAAAGAGAAGAAAGGCATATTAATGAGAGAAGAACACCTGGAGATCCTCCAATTTAGTCAGGGGTCCATAATAGCTCCCTTAATTGGTATCCGTACTTATATTTTATGCCCATGTGTAAGAGCGAGTCCCTCTCTAGAGACATACAGAATTCTTTTAGTAGCAAAGAGCCTTTATAACACCTTCTTTTAAAAGTGTTCTCCCCTGAAGGAGCCAAAGGAAAGGTCATGCCAGAGGCTCTAGGTACCATCTTTCTCCTCCCGTGTATCTGCCGCGTGCACTTGTTTGTGAAACAGAAACAGACTCCTAGGTTCAGGAAAAGGGACATTGACAATGCTGCTGTTCTGGCTGGCTTCATCCCTGGTCTCCGCAGGGATCGTTCCTGGAAGAGTTTCACCCCTTCTCTTGGAAAGCCCGCTGCGCTTTCTTGGCACTGGTTTTCTAAGAAAACCTTGCATTCCCCGACATCTGGAATCTGGTCTTGGCATCTTCTGCAAACACTCGGTTAAGAGGAGGAGTACTGTAGCCACCTCTTTCCCCAGACCTTTGGGCAGGTGTAGAGAATATAAATACAACCCAGAATGATAGCTCTGCACCGCCGACTCAACATGTGGCTGGCTGGAGTTGCCAAGGTGATTTTAATGTAATTTATCACTGAACTCGACTCCAGATGTTTGTGTTTTCCAAACCCTGCAGCCAAGGCCTGTGAGGATGGGATATGATCAAGGGTGATGGCTATCACTGGGGCTTCAGTGGCCTTTGGGGAGAGACTGTGCTCTTTTTTTTACAGATCTCAATGGGCTCATGGCCTACCCATGGCCTACCTCCCCTACACCACTTGAACCCTGAACAAATGAGACTACAAGATGCTGCTAGCTGTGAGAATTCCTGTGCTTTTTTTTTTTTTTTTTTTTTTTTTTTTTTTTTTTTTTTTTTTTTTTTTTTTTTTTTTTGATAAGCCAGGCCAGTCCCCTAGCAGGGCATGAGTCATAAGAACCTTTTCCGTACCAGACTTGGGGTATTTCTGTTTCCCACCAAGCTCTGGCTTTCTGTCTCCCTACCCTGCTTCCCTTGTAGGCAGCTGTTTCTGGAAAGGATTATCTCCCAGCAGCATCGTTATGTTGGGTACCCGATGGGCTGACTGCTAATACTTCTTGACATAAAGCATATGTGGAAGTCCAGAGTGCTCCAATGGGTGGGAGAGGGAGTGGTAGCATGTCTTAGCTAACGTGTGCATAAATATATACACCCACAACATAATGTGTTCTTCTCCTCTTACTCATCCCATGGGAATATGGCTCTTCTTGTTTTATATTATTGCAAAATCATCACTAAGTTTGATGGAGAAGTCTGCATCTACGTCCTCATAGCCTTAGGTGACTGCCACCTTCCCTTAGCAAGGGGATGGGTGTCAGAGTAGAAGAATGGTTAGACTAGCCTACCGTTCACAGGTCAAGGAACACTATTCAAAATTATTCTATGTCTTTGGGTCTCACGGTGTCACGTGGCAGGTGGAAGAAGCATTTGCTATGTAGGGGTTATGGTGGGTTAGATATTTGTAAGGCGACAGTACAAGAGCTTAGCATGGATTAATCTGTCAGGTTTCTATTCACATGGCCTCGTCGTCCTCTTGATAGTCACATGACTTGTGAGCTTCCTTTTGTAGACTGGCCCAGGAGCCCCAAAAGAGAGTTGGTTCTTCTCTGGAGACACTTGTACACAGTTGAGGGGGAGGGGAGTCAGTGTTTTCAGCTGCGAAAGAGGCCTCCGGAATGAGGCCTGTGAACATTCCAGGTGTAGATGGCGCTATTGTCTCCTGGTCTCAGCATGCAGCAAAGCTTCAGAGTGGGGAGACCAAAAAAAGAGCAGTGCACACCATCCCCCTCTCACCAGCGCTTAGCTACCCCTGAACACAGAACACGCGGTTCACACAACTACAAGATAAACTGCCCCCAGCAGGATGCTGAACATCCCAATCTTAAAATATCTTCCTACTCTCAAGAGACCAGCAGATTCTTCTGTTGACCCAAAGTATCCCCCATACACCCTAAGGCTAGCAAGACCAGGCATGGATCAGAGGTAAGGACCACAGAAAAGAGGAAATGCATGTTAGTCTTAGGTAGTGGATGGGAGACGAGCTTCGCAGTCACCCAGGCTGAGGTTTTGCTTACTACTGGGTAACTTGACCCAAGTTTGTCATCATTCTGACCCTCAGTTTCCTCATCAGAAAGATGAAAGCGATCATGGTGCTCTCGTGTGGGAAATATTTGGCACATGGGTGTGGCCTCCATAGATCACCCACCCTTCCTGCTGTCGTTTTGTTTTTTTGGTTTTTGGGTTTTTTTTTTTTAAAACATTTGCATCATTGCTACTCAAAGGAGGATGAACTAGGTCAGATCAAATACTGTAGAGGTCTTTACTCCAAAGAAAGAAAGTGAACCTCTTTAGCCAACAAGGGAAACCGCTGTCCACCCTCTAATTGGTAAAAGTCCATTGCAGATACAGTTTGAACACCCCGAATCCAAACAGTGAAAACACTCCAAAATCTGAACCTTTTCGATCACCACAGGTGGAGCATTCCACACTTAACCTCACATGACAGACCTCAGTCAAAACAGTAGCGTGTGTTATAGTAAATGTCCTACAGGCATTGTATATAAGGTGCATATGAAACATAAGCGAAGGTAGATTTGAGTCCCCTCCCTAAGGTCTTTTATTATACATACACAAATATTCCAGTCTGAAATACCAAATACTTCTGGTCCCAGGCATTTTAGATGAGGGACACAGAGCCTATAGTCCCTTTTGCTCCGTCTTTTGGGGTTTTCAGAATGCCTCATCTCTTGCCTATGAACCAGATAGCTCAGGCCTCCTTTTATGGAAGCCAGACTAAGTTGAGTAGCTGCCAATCTTCCTCCCCCAAAGAGAAAGAGCAGAGACAGGCTGTAGATCTGCTGATGCCGAGGCTCAGAAGGCCGTCTTCAGTGTCTAATTCTCCATAAGCAGCTTAATTTTATCTCTCCCGACACCTCCTCATCGTGCCTGGGTGAGCCAAGCAGCTGGTAAGGGATGAGTGTCCAAGAGACGATGCCCTTCTCTGTCTTCTTTTGCCCCACCCCCACCCCCGCACCTTGAGCTCTGCCTCTTAGGAATCCTGCCAGCCTGGGTTGTTCTGATAGTTCACCTCTTTGAAAGAACATCCTATGCTGAGAGAACCGGGAGCAATAGGAGACGGAGAAGTGGCCAGATGAGAAAAGGAAGCCAAGCTGGACGTGGTGGGTAAGGAGTCTCGCCAAGATCCATGCAGTCTAAATATATTCTCCAGGCAGGTCACTGTTGCTTCTTCTCTGTCTCCAGAGCCATCTTCTTTGTCTAAGTCCGATACTTGCCAGAACCAAGGACTGCTGTTGGGCTCATGAATTTGGATCCAGGTGTCAACTCTAGACAGCCTTCTCAAGCAAGGAAGGTTCAAAGGGTTGGGGTGTGGGGTGGGAGCAGATACACAGTAGGGAGGATTGAGGACTGTGGCATGGACTGTTGAGTCCTGTCTGAGAATGTGCCCACTGCACAGCTGCTAACACTGGGACCGTTCCCAGAGGTTTTGAAATTTGATTTCCAAGAAAAAACAAAAACAAAAATCTAGTGTGTGTGTGTGTGTGTGTGTGTGTGTGTGTGTGTGTTATGTGTGTGTTGTATAAAATTTATAACTTTTGACACACAGAGAGACCTTACTGTGAAAATGGAAGGGAAGAAGAGATCCTCAGGCCATCAGCTAAGCCACCCTCATCTCTTTAGTGAATAGTTTTACATTTCTGGCAAAATGTTGCTCTCGGAGGCCTTGAATATCAGTATTTAGAACAAATCGCTTACCAGTTACTTAAAAAGTAAAATACTCAAGCATAGTGGCATATGTGCTGATCCTAACACTTGGGAGACAGAGGCAGGCAGATCTCCTAGTTCAAGGCCATCCTGGTCTACACACTGAGTTCCAGGACAGCTGGAGTGAGACCCTGTCTTGGGGAGAAAAATTAACAAATTAGTTAAATTTAAAAATAATAATAATAAAAGCTGGCATGTGAAAGACCCATTTCTGACCTGGTTGCTTGACTATTATTCTGTTAATATTGCAGCCTCCTTCAAATGTCCCCCATCCCCCCACCGAGAATGACCTTGACCACAATTTAATACAAAAATCACAGGAAATTGTTAGGGGTGGGGGGAGGGGTATGACAGAGGGGATGGGCAGATTGGCGGGGTAGATAAGGCATTCATAAAGAAGTAGCTGAGTCCTCTAGAGACCTGGTTATCATAATTCCTCACATAATCGCTGCCCGGAAACTCTACTGACCTTGCAAAGCTCTCTCGGACGCTCTGCTTCAGTCTTTCTTGCCTGTAACTGTGAGATGGCTCTGCCCATCTGCCCAGGTTACAGTGAGAATAACAGGGGTCGGGGAAGGCACTTCAGAAAACAAAGAGTATTCTATCAAAGTGAGCGTTTTCCCCCCCCCTACTCTGAGGCAGAAGGACATCTGTGTGGGCTCTAGGGACCTTGCCCGTTATTAGCCAGATTAAGCAGGCAGTCTTTCTTCTGCTTGTCATGGTCACAGCTGCCTGCCTGCACCTGGAGTGCGCAGGGGACTGCAAGGGAGGTGGGCTTACAGTATACGCAACATCCCCAGTGGAGGGGAGGTTGGCACCCAGGGGCAGTTCTACCATCACGGACTCCAGTCCTTGTGGACTGTGTGGTATAGAGACACTCCTGAAGCAAGCGGGGCTGTTTGAATCCCAGGGTCATTCACCATGAAGGGAGCTCTGAGCCTGCCTTGAGAACCCACATTTAACATTTTCACTCTTTGGTTCTTTTCCCTCTTGTCCGAGAAGGAGTGAGAGATGATTTCGCTGTCCTTTCAAGGGCACAGCCAGGCAGTCTAGGCCCAGAAAAGAGACGCTCAGAACCCAGATTTGTTTGACTTAGCTAGCGGCTCTGCATTCTGAATCTCCATCTGTAGAGCTCAGAGCATCCGCTGGACCAGTATTTTTCCCACTTCCTAGGCTGTTCTGTGAAGGAAGAAAGGGTCCCTTGTGGGTAAGAAAGTTGAGCCCAAATCAGAGCTACCTTCAGGGAGATAGACCCCCCCAAAGGTGCATATGGAGCTTGGTATGTGTCCCCAAAAAAGGTAATGAAGGGAGAGATTGAGGAGATGGCATTTGTGCTCTTGGAGAGTGCACACGTGGCAAACAAGAAAACTAACAAATTTCAAGTTTCCTCAAGTCATAGACTGAGGTGAGTGACAGGAGGGAATTGTACAGGGGGCTGTTAGAGGCAATACTGGGATTACAGGGTTCTGCTTAGGGTGAAAGGGGCAGGGTAGTCCTTCCTGAAGAGAATTAGAGGATCAAGGCAGTCCTCCCTGAGGAGGATGAGAGGGTCAGGGCAGGCTTTCCTGAGGAGAGTTAGAGAGTGGAGGTAGTCCTCCCTGAGGAGGGTAAAAGGGTCAGGGCAGGTCTCCCTGAGAGAGTAAAAGGGTTGGAGCAGACTTCTCTGAGGAGGGTGAGAGGGTTGGGACAGACTTCCCTGAGAAAGATGCCTTTTGTGTAGAGAGGCTAGTCTTGCTAAAAAGGAATAGAGAAAGATACCAGCCATGGTACACCTGAGGAACAGCAGGTGACCAGTGTGCTAGAGAGTACTAGATGAAGGTATGAGGTTATGGTAAAGAGAAGGAAAGTGTTCACGTGTGTGTGTGTGTGTGTGTGTGTGTGTGTGTGTGTGTGTGTGTGTGTGTGTGTTTGCATGGATGTGCCTACGTATGGACACATTTCTTCCCTGGGAGGATGGCCTATAACTTTCATCAGCTTTCCAGTGAAATCAGTGATCCAAACAAGCTCCAAGGAATCTCTCGGAATCAAAAATTGCCCTGACTCTTATCTACTAAAGCATAACAGCATTTATGCCAAACAGTTTTTCTCCTTTGTTATTCCTGGAAGCTCTGGATTCTAAAACAGAAAGTGTACTGCCCAGCTCCACTCCCAGCCTCTGTCCAAAGGCTGCAGGTGAGAGGCAAAGTGCAGGTATGAGGCCAGGTGCAAGTGTGAGGCCAGGTGCAGGTGTGAGGCCACATGCAGGTGTGAGGCCAGGTGCAGGTGCAAGGCAAGGTACACATAGTGGTGGCATGTGTAGCACAGCATCACAGTAATGGAAGAAAAGTGAAGAGGGTCTGGGAAGCCACAGGAAGCAGCCTCTCTTTCTCTGGGCTGCAGCAGAAACTCAAGGCCACATGGGTGAGGAACGGCCATGTCCCAGAGGTGCCAGGAGGTGCAGCCTGCCTTTGCTCTATTGACAATGACCCGAGCCCTCTCTTCTGCCTACAGCCTCCTCAATGCCAACAAGATTGACTGCCTGAGGGTGAACACCTTCCAGGACCTACAGAACCTCAACCTGCTCTCTCTGTATGACAACAAGTTGCAGACAATCAGCAAAGGGCTCTTCGCCCCCCTACAGTCCATTCAGACCCTGTGAGTACACTGCCCTGGCAGCTACAGACCCCTACCACCAAAACAAGGGCGGGCTGAGGTCTCAAGGGGGGATTTTTAGTGCTTGCAGCAGGGGTGGAAGATGACGCTCAAAGCACTTCAACCATGCCAAGCATTCAGGTGAGGCCTGACTGTGTTCAGGCTTATTTCACCTTCAGACATGGAAACCTCACAGCAACCCAGGAGGATGCTACTGTCACCCCCAGATTGTATGTGAGGAATCCTTGGCACTGAGAGATTGAGTCATCAACACAAGACCCCAGCTAGGGAGCTGGAGATGGTGGCTGGAAGGTAAAGAGCACTGTCTGTTCTTCCAGAGGTCCTGAGTTCAATTCCTAGCAACCACATGGTGGCTCACAACCTTATATACTAGGATCGGATGCCTTCTTCTGGCATGTATGAAGACAGAGCACTCATATAAGTAAATAAATAAATCTTAAAAAAAAAAAAAAAAGGGTCACAGCTAGTATGAAGCAGGATTCGAATCCTAGCAGAACTTGCGAGCTGTGCTCATAAACTGCAGTGGCCATGGTAGTCTTCTGAGCAGTCTCTATCTCTGTGAGAACCCATCCCCTCTCTCTGGTACCCTGCTAGGCCAAGCCTTTGATACAGGCATTCCAGGGATGCCTTATACACACCAGACCCTCAGTTCCCAAGTGCTGCTGGTGCCTGTAAGAGCTGCAGGTAAACAGAGGACGTGAGTGGCAGAGCTCACCCAGTCTGTGGTCTTGATGGGCCCAACCTCAGATTTCAGCCCTGATTCCTTGCCTACAATGAGCCCAAAGGTCTCCTGGAGACCCTGGAAGTCATCGGGCATTTATTTCCTGGTAGTGAAAGGCAAGAACCAGTATAGAGTGAAAACAGCTGCTTGGTATTGAATGCCGACCACGTGTGAAGCTCCGTGCTTGGTGCTGCGGAGTTGTTCTTACTGCTCAGGGAGGAGTGGCCGTCGGCACTCCTGTGATAGCAAGGAGAATAGCAGCAATACCCACCACTGTATGGTGGAACGCCCACCGTAAGCGAGTAGCCGTAAGTGAGTAGCCGTAAGCGAGTAGCCAAGCCAGCTGTTTTATGTGCCTGGTATGACCAAGCTTGGAGAAATAAAATGCATGTAAACTCTAAAGCTCTTGACTTATACTGCCCATCAGAGTCCACCATGGGTAAAGTGGAGCCAGTCAGCAGTGGGTCCTACCCCAAGAGGGGAGAACTGGGAAGCTAATTCCCCAGACCAGATGTTGGCTGCATCTGCGCTGCTTTTGGCAGACAGCTGGCTTCAGACCCCCTCTTTGAATCCTCTCTGAGAGCAACACACACACACACACACACACACACACACACACACACACACACACACACAGCCCAGACCTCCTGGGACAATGAGGAAAGGACCTCACACCACTTTTTCTAGGGCCCAGCACAGAAGACACCAGTTTGCCAGCACCAGCACACAGCAGGGTAGTGGTGAAGTAAGGTACCACAGGTCACTCCTGATTAACAGCCTTGTCCCTCTTCCAGCCACTTAGCTCAAAACCCATTTGTTTGCGACTGCCACTTGAAGTGGCTGGCTGACTACCTCCAGGACAACCCCATCGAGACAAGCGGGGCCCGCTGCAGCAGCCCACGCCGGCTGGCCAACAAGCGCATCAGCCAGATCAAAAGCAAGAAGTTCCGCTGCTCAGGTAATCAGGTTACGGGAGCAGGGCCCCACTTTCTGACTCAGAATACAGCAGCCCCAGAGAGGCCAATAATCCAATCTGGAGGACAGCAAGCGCTGTAATGGCTCCTGGGGAGCATCTTTGCAAATTAAATTGGGGAAATTCAGTTAGCCCTACAGAAAACCAATTACCTTATGGATTTAAAATAAAACACACTCACACAATAAAGGCATGGGGGAGGGGTGGGCAGCTTGGGGGGGGAAACAGAACCCAGGCACAGTTGCTCCTCCCGGAGCTAGGTGGAAGCTCGGAGACCTGAGACGGGGGCAGCCTTCACACATGTGCGCTTGAAAGGAGGCCAAGATTTGTTTTGTAGTCTCTGCAGCAGATTCCCCGAATGGCACAGAAATAAATACAACCCAGGCCGGGCTATAGCCAGGCTTTGGTAACAGCCCTCAGCCATAACAGTAACAGGTTTCATACCTTCCCTATCTCCTTGAAGCAGATGGCTGCTCTCTGATGATACGGGGAGCAACAGCCTGTGGGAAGAAACAGAAGCTAGGCTCCTGTGCCTAGCTCTGTCTAGAGACTGTCTTCCCCTGACCCCTACACAGGAAAGACATGGAGACAAATAGCAAGGGGTTTCTCAGCCCACCTAGGAAAGAAAGGTGGTCTCCTTGACCAGTGGCTGCATAAGCAAAACACTAGGCGTGGTTATCAGTTTTTTTTTTTTTTTTTTCTTTCTCTACTGAAAATGATCCAAGCAGTGCTGTGCTTGCCATGCCTGATAAACTGACAGCAGGAGGTACTGAGATTGAGTGAGCCAACCCTGACACTGGGTGTCTCGGCAAAAAACGTTCTCCCACCCATCTGAGAGAGTGTTCAGCCAGTGTCTTCCCAGGAACAATGCTGGCACAGGGGCTGGTCATCAGCAGACCAGAAGGCAGATGTTGGCTTCTTGTACCATGGTCTCCATACTTTGAGTCAAGTTCTGTAGGATGTATCATCGGGATAATAAACTTTAGCTTTTTGTCCTATTTTATTTGCAGAAGCAAATCTCTAGAGAGATACGTCCACTTTGTGGCAGGACAAGCACTCATTGCCTATTTGCCTTTCCCACCATAACGGTATCAGAGACTAGAGAAATGTCTTGCCTGTGAGGAACACAGTGCTGAGTGACCCTAGTTAGTAGCCACTTGAAGTCATGGAGTGAGATCATCCTCTGTAGCACAGAGAGCTGAGGGTCCAAGGTAAAAGGCCACCTGCACATCACAGTCAGCAACCATTAGTGAAGACCAGGCTCCGTATCTGCCCTCTCCATGGCACTAATAATCCAGGAGAGACGGTGGTCCAGCCACTTGAACTGCTTTCTTCCTAGTCTCTTGGCTCCACTTCTAACTCCCAAACACTTTTCCTTACGTTCCTCCTTGAGTCTTGCAACATCTTGTGAAGTCTCCCCCCCAACCCCCCAGCACCAAGTGTCATCCGTTGCACACTTCTTCTTTCCAGTGCTCATGACTACCCCAGCGTTGTTCCCTCTTTTTTCTCTGTGTACTTGGGGCTGAGATCATTAGCTTGGCCAGTTAGCGGTTCCCATGGGCAGGGTAGATGAAGTCAGAAGAGGGCAGGAAGTCACCTGACATCCTTGACCTTCAGTCTCACAAGTGCCCTGCCAACGCCCAGGATCTTCGATTGAGTCTAAGCCCTGAGTGGCAGTGCAGGGATCGATCTAGTCACCACTGGATCCAGTGACTCTGCCCTGTAGTGTTACAGTCATGGCAGTGACCTAGCACTGACTGAGGCTAGGACGGGTGGCAAGGTATTGGGCGATGCGTACAGAAAGAACAAAGACCAGAGAACTAGGAAAAAATAATGCCAGCTTTGAATCTAGCTGTGCTGAGGTCTGCCCGCCTCCTACCTCGGTGTTTACAGGATCCTGACTTCCTATGAGGGGCCGAAATGTGTGGTAAGAAAAAAAAGAAACGGGAAGAAAAGGACAGAACTCCTAATTGACTTTTGTCTAAAATGCCATTTAAAAAAAAAAAAAAAAAAAAAAACAAGTAGAAAGCCTATACCCGTAGAGTTAGTGATGTTCAGAGCCCGGATGAGCATACTGTAGAGCATTTGGTATGCTTCTGTGTGGCTGTAGGGGAGGAGCAGAGGGGTTCCCACTGGGCTCCAAAAGCCTTGGCTTTGAGAAACACCAGGACCCATGCTGCCTTGGCCTTGGGGGGATACAGATACCACAGACCTAAAGATTTGTGTTTCTAGGAAGCTCCAGAAAGGGGAGGGCTGAGGGGTGGCAGATGACATGGACAAGAGCTGACAGATAATAACTGTGCATTTTACTTTCCCCTAAAAGCAGCCCCCTTGAAAAGACAGATGATGTGATTAGGAGCCAATTTGAGGGCTGTTCCTGCAACATGCACACACACACACACACCGTAGGGCGCCTGGCTTCCCAGCCACTTTGCTCTGCCTCTCTATCAGCTGCAGCCACCGCCCTGTACCAAGATCAGTTTAGGGGTACGTGCTGCCCTCCAGGTATGATCTGACCACCAGATTAGGTCCTTCACAACAGGCTCCACCCCAGGGAGCACTTGGCAGCTGAGAACATTGCCTGCTTTCTATCACGCTGTCCCCTCATCCCCCCCCCCCCGCGCCCCTTTTAAGGAAGAAGCTGTTCTTACAGAAAGTGCAGAACACTTCAGGTATAACTCAGTGCCACTTTAGAGACCTCAAGAGTTTATCTAGTTCACTCTAAAGACAAAATTGAGAAGTACAGCAGAAAAAATTCCTAAGTTCAGGCTATCATTTTGCAGACATGACTTGACATGCTATGATGATTCTAGTATACCAGGAAGATTCTAGATCATTTACATCTGGGACCCTCCATGTCCTTTTCGAAAGAAAAGCAAAGAGAAAGCCAGAGAGGAACTTTATAAATTATGTTTTATTTATTTAACATCGGGGGGGGGGGATGTGTGCACGAGCACAGGCATGTATGCATGCACATGTGTGCATACAAACATACACAGTATGGCACAGCAGAAGTATGGAGATCAGAGGACAACTTTTAGGAGTCTGTTCTTCCACTCTATGGGGCTTGGGGGCCAACCGCAGGTCACCACCAGTCTTGGCAGCACATGCTTTACCTGCTGGCTCATCTTACCAGCCCCACAAAGGAAGTTCTAATTTTGTGAAATGTGCCCTGCATGTATTGAGGCCCTGATCAAACTGACAGGGGACACCTTAGGAGCAGAGTGTTTATACTGCCCTGTAGCGCCGGTGTCACACTGCAGTAGAGCCCACATTACCATTATTAGCTGTGGTCTATAAGATTGCAATGGGCAAAGAGAAGTGAATGTGGCCAGGCACGGGTGTATACCATCCAACTGGATCGTTATTGTAAACAACCCACACGCTGCTAAGAATGAGAACATCTTAACAAGGAAGATGGTCCCCAGAATACATGGTAGAGGAAATGACCTGTCCTCCCTATCAGAGGTCAAGCATCAACCAGGCACCGTCAGAGTCATGTGGCTGTGGCTCTGTTTCTTTGAGATAGGCACAGCTCCGGCCTGATGCCAAGTAGGAAGAAGTCTGACCTGTGACAGATGGCATCTAAAGATTGGGTCTGTGGCATACAAGATCAATAGTCTGGGTCTAACTTCCCCCTCTCCCAAAATTCCTAGCCAAAGAAGAGATCAAAAGAAACTGAAAATTAGATGCCGTCCCCTCTTGCTAATCAATAGGTTCTCTGGCCCTTTCCTTCCTTCCCTTGGTCTGACAAAAGCCCGTTATCAGAAGCCAGCCTCTTACCAGTCCATGCATCAGCCCTACCTCGGTGACAGTGTTCTCAGGCCATGGTGACCTTAGGTGTCTCATTTCTAGGCCTAAGGCCCCAGTGGGGCTCCCTCCTTTGCCCAGCTAAGGTGTGGTTGCTTCTCACTCCACACTGTTCCTCTCCATACCTCAGACCATCTGGAGTGAATTAGCTATCAGCCCAAGAGGTCTGGGGACCTTGCAAGGTACTCAGACGCCTCCTGAGTTGTGGAGTGTTGATGGGCGTCTTTGCCTGGAGAGGAGATGCTGTGCTAAACCAAGGAGAACTATGGGCAATCTCTTTATTTAAAGAGAATGAGCTGCCACGGGGCCCCTCAGCTGTGGGATCAGCCCTGCATCACAAAGCATGAGAAGATGCTTTGCTGATTTTCACGTCATAACAGATCACATGGTGGGATGGGACAGACTTTGCAGGCTCAATTCTGGGTCAGAATGTAACTGGTGTGTCGGCTGCCAGGATGCTCTTGAGCATGGCTCTCTGAAGGCTTCCCACCCGTCCCTCTTTCCTCCTGAGTCTCTCTGGGGCAGGGCACTGGGAGGTGGGGCCCCTCTTTGGCAGGATCCAGTGGACCACACTACTGGTACTAATCACTCTCCGTGGGGGCCTGCTCTGGCTTCCGCTTCTCCACGCTGCTTCCTCTGAGCGCTCCTGTCCTGTCTCTGATGCTGTTTCCTGACCTTGACTCTGACCAGTTGCCGCGGGGCTTTCCTTTGTGCTTGATCTAACCATGTGGTGGAACGCTGGAAACGGAACATGGTTCTGTCAAGCACCGCGGAAAGCACCGCTCTCTCCTGCAGCATGGCCGGCCACCACCGCCACCGCCACCACCGCTGGACTCTTCTCTGCTCTGGAGCACCGCACCTGCCAGACCCACCTCTCCCAGTTTTAATTCACAGAGGGAAGCGGGTGGGGATCCTGAAGGAGTCAGCTACAGGGTGACAGGGGATCAGAGGAATCCACTGGGGCCATGCTCAGAGTGTCTACATATCCTATGCAAATGAAGTCTCTATGCTCCAAGTCTGGGTTCATGTGACCCCAGGAGTGACAGCTGGGTTCCAACTTCCCATCTGAAGAAGGCAAGTGTACCTAAGGCATATGCCCCATTGTTTCATGAGGGAGCCCCAACACAGGGTCACCAAGTCATAGCTAATGCAAAGGGTGAGTCATCCCCTCATGACTCAACCACCACCTCTCTTGGCCTGTTCTTCATTTGAAATGACTGTAAGTGTGAGAACAGGTAGAATAGGCATGGATCTGAGACCTTGAACTTGAACTCCTTCTGACCCCAGCCCTCACTCCTCATTAATACTTAGGCCTAGATCCTAGAGAACCCCAAAGTCCAACCTGTTCTCTTAACCTTGGGCCACAGGTGACATGGAGGTGTAGAGTTTCTTATCTGGTGCCATTTCAGAGGCCAGGAGAGGTCTGCACAGACACTGGCTGACTCTGACCACAGAGCGAGAGATCTTGGCACCTCCTCTTTGACTTGTTTCTTAATAAATCCTGGGCCTGGTATAACTAGAAGACTTTGTTGTTGGTTTTGTGCTGTAGGCTGTGTCTTACCCTGTAAGAGCTAAGGTGGAATCACAGCCATACTTAGCTGTAGGAGCCGGATTCTGTGCCCACACCAAGCTGTGTGACTAATTATCTCCTCTCTAATTGTGACTCAGAGAAAGGCCCCAGCCACTGATGAGTAATGGGTGTCCTCTTGGTCCCTCTGAACGTGGAAATGTATACTTACTATCAGTCAGGCTCTGGATGCTTAGCGTCATCGCCCTGTCTAATTCTGTAACACTTTACATCCCATTTTGCAGATAAGGGTATTGAGGCAGGATATTAACTAACTGGCCCAGGGTTATCTAGCTCCCAACAGGCTCTGCTTTGCCTCTGTGATAAGGAAAACTTTCAGAAACTTTGACTTGACTCGATAGAGAGTTGAAGATGTTTTTTCACATTCTCTTTCCAGTTTGCGTGTGTTATTAGAAATGATTTGAGTAAAAAAGGAAAGAAAGCATAGTTCAAGTGGTTGTTCTTCTCCTACAGGAGCATACCAGGGCTCATGGATACAAACCAGCAAAGCTTCCTACATAGAGAGGTGTCCTTCCCTTCCTTGTGGAGGGAATTTCCTTAGCACTGCCCACATCCTGCCAGGGCCAGGCCTTTGGGAATGAATCCAGTGACAGCACCCTTCCTCAGTATCTCCATGATACCATGGCAGCAGACTTGTAGCTGTACCATGGGCCTCTCCCTCTGTTTTCAGGCAGGTGATTGAGCACAGGGACATCTTCCTGCCCAGGTGATGGCAAATTCCTTCTAAATAAGCTAGCATTTCTCAACCACAGGTGTCTGATTCTGCCAGCCTGGCCTAGGAAGGGAAGGAAGGGAAGGATGTGCCCTTGATTCCACTCACCACCTCTCCCTTTGCTTGTCCATAGCACTTTCTTTTCGACCTGAGAAACCCTGGCAGGCCTTTGAATACTCCCACCCCTGGTTTCTCTTTCTGAGCTTTTTCCCTCTCATCCCACCCATCTTGGGGATGCTTGGGATAGAGGAGGAGAATTTATGTGCACACGTGTAGCTTCCCCCTGCTGACCAGGTAATGATGGACTTGTGACTTCCAGTCCACGCGCTAGTTGCCCAAAGGGTGGCACCCAGTGCAGCCAGCCAACATCAGGAACCATCCTATCTGTGTCTCTGAGTACTTCTGATCCTAGCCCAGCTAAACTGCTGGCCTGTCCTCTAACCTTTTAGATGTGTCACACTTACCTCACAGAAGTAAATGTAGAACAGGGATATATAATAAATTTTTTCTAAAAATCATTGCTGTCAATTTTAACCTTTCATCTAACCTTTGTCTATTAAAGTTTGTCTGTACTGTGTACCATGTGTTATTGTTCTGAGATGTGTTTGTAAGTGGGAAAGAAGGCTACAAGGGCAGAGACAGGCCAAAGCCAGGTGACATCAGTTCCTCTGTGGCTGCCTCCAGCTGGGTTTGGACTTTATGGCCTGTCTTCAAATCCTGCCAAGATCCCTCCTGTCTGAGCTCACCACCCCCCCCCCCAAAAAAAGGAAGAGCTGCAACCTATTTCAGTTGGTTCTGTCCTCCAAAGTATTCCTGGCAGTGACAAATATGCATTGAGATTGAAATTGACTTTTAAAGCTCTGGAAAAGTTAAAAATACTTTTGGGTAGTTATGAGCATTAGGCATAACAAATGGCTCCAAGGAACCCTGGGTAGCTTCCGTAATGAAATATGAAGTGACGGAGGTGGCATTTCGTGCTGGCTCTGGCTGGGAAATGAACTTTTTCGGTTATGTACATACGCCATTATTAACATTTCTGGTTCCCACTCATATAAAATATCACTCTCCGACCCCCTCGTTATTACAAACCAGGGCAATAACAAAAACAGCAGGGGGAAAAATGCTGGAGAGAACACATTAGTCCATCGAATCTAATTGCAAAATCATTTCATTAAAATGGGTCAGCGGCTCCACTGCAGAGGTCTGCCAGTTATAACCTAACGATACTACTGAGAGCGATTCCTGCTAACTACAGACTGCTCTCACCTTGATTAAAACGAAAATGCATTTAATAGGCGCCTGTCCCCAGCCGGTGCACGTCCGCAGCCTCACAGTGAAATGCAAACCGGGCTCCCTCCTGTCTTTCTGCTTTGATCAGTAGTCAGGGTTTCTCTGTTTTGCAGGTATCCCATTACAGACATGTTCTATAACCGTGCCCGCTCAAAATGCCCCCCTACAACATCACTATGTTGCTCCACCAACAGGACCAGAATGGCTTTTCATTTGGCAGGAGTTGCAAAATAACCTAGCACTCTAATATGTCTAAAGAGAAGTGATGCGTAATCAGGGTTTACTCAGTGGGACAAGTCATGCGGGCAAGGGAAAAGAGATTTACATAAAGCATTGCCATCAGGTAGCTGCTGTAAAAACTGTAAAATAATGCATGGGTTCTGTTCATGCAGAGAGAGATGAAGGAAGTGGATGGAAAAGTAGTAGGGAAGAGGAAAAGGAATACACCCACCAGAGTTCTGACTCCATGAGAATGAGAGACCCACCAATTTTGTTCCCGCCCAGCAGTGACCACAGAAATACATATGAGAGCAGAGAACGCAAGAAGAAGGAAGGGGGGCATTTTCTTCCTTCCTTGTTCGAGCTCACTGGAGGAGAAGCCCAGTCTGTCTCCACCACATCAGACTTTATGGCTGTTGCTAGAGACATGGGCATAAATGTTCGATCACAAAGCACACTAGAGCTTACCTTGCATTGGTCACACAGGTCTCTGAAAGCTAGCCCTAGTCTATTTGCCATGCACCAAGAGCCCCCATAGGGTCTTCATCTACAAATCGAAGTTCTAACTCGGGGGAGGGGGAGGGGGGCGTTAGGAGGAATCACCCATTTGAAGTTCGGAGAAGAGCAGCTGGCTGCTGGTTCAAGTTCAGTAAATGCCAGCTGCTACCATCCGCCCCACTGGTGCTTCTACGGCCTCTACCTACCAGATGTTCTGTCAAGACCTAGGACACACAGGAGTAGGCTCCCACGTACTCATACTTTGCCTGTCTTTTTCCTGGAGACTTGGCCTCTGGTTTAACTCATCGTCACACAACCCTCCCCCCCCCCCCGCCCCGGGAAATAGGAGCTAGGAAGTTCCAAAGCCTGGCTGCATACACTGTTAAAACAGGGGCTACTCACACTCCACGTCGCCACGCTAGTGATTCAAGCTGTTCACCAATCACGTGGTGTCCGCGCCCTCAAACACTTGAGAGATGCACACAGGGTCCTCAGGTGCCAGTGGCATCCTACCTGTGCCTTAGACAAACATGAACTGAACTCACATTTTGTCCCTCTCGGTGTGCTAATGAAATGTGAGTGTGACAGGGTGAATGGGCTCAGCACTAGCAACAAGTTCATATCAGGACAGCCCCTCCCCATTGCCACCAGAAAATTCACGTGCTCACAGAGGTCTGGCTGGCTGTCCCCAAGGTCGTGTCTCAGAGACATCAGACTGTCAGACCTGTTGCGATTACCAAATGACCTTGAAAGAAATGAAAATCTGAAAATAAATTTTAAAAATTCTTACCTCCAACTTCTAGCTCATGGGACTGGTATTAAGGAGAACTTCCCCTCTACACAGAAGTCAGATGTAACCCTCGGTTACATTTTGTTTTCACTGTATTTAAGAATTGGGTTCATGGGCTGGAGAGATGGCTCAGAGGTTAAGAGCACTGTCTGCTCTTCTCAAGGTCCTGAGTTCAATTCCCATCAACCACATGGTGGCTCTCGCAACCATCTATAGTAAGATCTGGTGGCCTGTTCTGGCGTGCAGGCAAAACACTGTATACTTATTAAATAAATAAATATTTTTTAAAGAGTTGGATTCGTGGCCAATATATTTCAAATATGGCTTCTCTTAAAGCAACAAAACAAAGAAATCTCGGGCAGCTGTAAGCCAAATTCCTTAAGCATCAGTGCAGTGGGCTCCAGATACCCTAGTGCACAATCCTCATTGAGGTCAAAATCAGACAAGATGCTGGTTGTTATTTAACACCAAATTAGCATCTGGCCTCCTTCACTCATTACCTACAAGGCCAGGAAGACCTCTAGGTGCCCGACTCCTTCCTAACCCTTAGTCCTCCCCTCCAGTGACCCCCCCCCCAACAAAGGTCCGATCTTAATCTCCATCCTGTAGATTGTGAGCATCATAGAGCCAGGAATCTACGATTGTGGGCAGGATTCTCTGTAGGTGTCTTGCAGTATTTCTCTGAACAGAGCATCCGTAACATTGATCAGCTTCTCAAAAGGTCTACAACCCACAGAAGCATAAGAGCCCACAGATCTGAAGCCTGGCTTCTTGGAAGACAGCAAGTGATGAATAACAAAAACCAGGTGGAAAACGACACAGATGAGGGATGTGGCGGGTGCCATCATCACGGCCGAATGGCCGTCAGTGTTGTCTGCTATTTGACACACCACCCTAGAGGCAGTTCCTCCCAAGCCCGTGCGTTCACACACATGCACACCACACACGCGCGTGCGCGCGCGCGCACACACACACACACACACACACACACACCTTCCAACTCATCTAGCCACTTTACCTCCACTACCCACAACTTTCGACCTTGTGCCAGGAAACCAAAATGATGATGTTTACTCCCTCTTTGGCCCTACATAGGCTCTGAGGATTATCGCAACAGATTCAGCAGCGAGTGTTTCATGGACCTCGTGTGCCCTGAGAAGTGCCGCTGTGAGGGCACCGTTGTGGACTGCTCCAACCAGAAGATGGCCCGCATCCCGAGCCACCTCCCCGAATATACCACTGATCTGTAAGTCCCGCCCCTCCCTACCTCTCTTTATACCTGGTTCCTTCGAGTTAACCCAAGTGGGGTCTTCTGCCTGAGAAAGACACCATATGCACATGTGCAGGTTGCTTGCAAGTAAAGACCACTCACTGGGTCTATGAGTGTTTTCTGGATGCTCCCTATAAACCAGGCATGGCTCTAGGTTTACATTTCTACAGTGAACAAAGCAAATGACACCTGGTGGCCCTCAGGTGCTTATAGTATCTCCAGAACAAAATAGATATTAAATAAAAATTATTACTAGTCAAAAATTAAACTAAGATGATTAAATATGTCTGAGCGGGGCTGGAGAGATGGCTCAGCGGTTAAGAGCACTGGCTGCACTTCCAGAGGTCCTGAATTCCCAGCTACCACATGGTGGCTCACAACCATCTATAATGGGGTTTGGTGCCCTCTTCTGTCATACATGCAAATAGAACACTCATATAAATGAATAAATATTTAAATATGTCTGAGCTTCCCAATAGCTGCCCTAGAAAGGAACATTGGTTTATCCGAAAGAAGGGCAAGAGTGTGAGAGCAATCTGGCTGCAACTTCTGTCACCCTGTCGATCACCAGGATTGATTCTGGCGATCTGGCCTGCTAGGTGGGTGTCCCCACACTCCTTCATTGCTCTGTGTGTGTCACGCCCCCCCCCCCAGAAACAGCACACTTGGCTACAGAGGCTCACCTTCCCTGCTAAAACCTCTAAACAAGCTCTCAAGGTCTACAAAGGGACACTGTACAATGTAGCGCATGGTATAGGATAAGGGATGGCCTGTGGGGCTAAATGGGCCTGACACCTCGCCTCTGTCCCTTCTGACCTCCCTGAGACCTCATACTAAAGTGTTTTATGATTCCCTTGAACTTTGCTGACTGAGAAGTTCAGGAGGAATTTCCTTGAGTATCTCACCATTTACTTTGATTTTGGCTATTGGCTTGCTGTATATAGCCTTTATTATGTTGAGGAAAGTGCCTTGTATCCCCGATCTCTCTAAAACTTTAAACATGAATGGGTGTTGGATTTTATCAAATGCTTTCTCTGCATCTAAAGAGATGATCATGTGGTTTTTTATTTTCAGTTTGTTTATATGGTGGATTACATTGATGGATTTCCGTATATTAAACCATCCCTGCATGCCTGGTATAAAGCCTACTTGGTCATGATGAATGATATCTTTGATGTGTTCTTGTATTCGTTTTGCAAGTATTTTGTTTAGTATTTTTGCATTGATGTTCATAAGAGAAATTGGTCTGAAATTCTCTTTCTTTGTTGAGTCTTTGTGAGGTTTAGGTTGGAACATTCTCCACAGTTGAGTGGAGAGTGGGATATGACTTTCTCACGTACTCTGGTGCCTCACATTTGACCATGTCCCCTGGAGGGGGAGACCTGGTGCCACTCAGAGGAAGGACAGCAGGTTACCGAGAAGAGACTTGATACCCTATGAGCATATACAGGGGGAGGAAGTCCCCCTCAGGAACAGTCATAGGGGAGGGGAATAAGGGGAAAAGGGGAGGGAGGGAAGAATGGGAGGACACAAGGGATGGGATAACCATTGAGATATAACAAGAATGAATTAATAATAAAAAAATTAAAAAAAAAAAAAAAGAGAGAGAAGTTCAAGGGGAACTCAGCCAAGCCATGTGAGGTAGACGGGCAGGCGGGCGAGTGGCAAAGGGGGTACCTCGCCCCAGCTAAGCCCTGTTTCTTCTCACTTCCCGTGCAGGCGACTGAATGACAACGATATCTCTGTCCTGGAGGCCACTGGGATCTTCAAGAAGCTGCCCAATCTGCGGAAAATGTAAGTCACGTTGGGAAACACAGTAGCCACCTCAGCTTTCCTGGCCCCTCACCCTTCACTCCTGTCCCCTGAGCCTCTTCTTGTCCCCCTGTTCATTTGTTCCTGTCCAGCCCTGCCCTGGACTGGAAGCCAGGGTCACCAGTGCAGACCAAAATGAAGCTTGGCTGTCATCGAGTTGTCAGGTGTCATGTAGATCATATATCCCATGCCACCTTGACTCCCACCTGTGTCCCCTCTACTTGCCCTTCCCCCTGCCCGCCCACATTCACCATCTATCTCAGGATATTTCAGGAGGGACTTGGATATGGGACAGCCGTTGAGTAGGGATGTCTAGGACCCTGTGGTACTTGGCATTTGGGTGAGGCCTGCATGGGAGGAGCACATCAGAAAGGAGTCTCCAGCTGCTCCCAGTAGATTTGGACAGAGTCCCCTGGTCTAAGTAGAGTTGGGCTTAGGCAAAGGACCCATATGCTGTTACTGGCTACTGTACTGCGGGGCTATTTTTCCCAGTCTTCTTTCCCTTCCTTGGAGTTTGGGCCAAGTCATAAAGCCAGCAAGAAGGAGATTGCCCGCTGTGATAGACCTTGTTCTTGGCCAGGGCTATATTCTTGCCTGACAGATATCAATCTCTTTTTTTGTTGTTGTTGTTTTTTGTTTTGTTTTGTTTTTTGACACAGGGTTTCTCTGTGTAGCCTTGGCTGTCCTGGACTCACTTTGTAGACCAGGCTGGCCTCAGACTCACAGCGATCCACCTGCCTCTGCCTCCCGAGTGCTGGGATTAAAGGTGTGCGCCACCACCACCACCTGGCTAGATATCAATCTCTTTATCTTTTTTCACTCATATTGTGCTAGCTTCATGGTCCATGCTGGGCAAGTGAGGGGGCTCAGAGATGTTCAGTGACCTCTCTAAGGCCACTCATTGAATAAATAAATGTCAAAACTGGCTCTTAGACTTGGGTCCACTTCAGTCACTCCAGTGTGAGGTCAGGCTTGTTTCCCACTCTGAGTGCCTCTGCAGAGGTGCCTGCCCTTGCAGAGAGGGTGGGCTTTTCACCATCGGATTCCAAGGCCACATTTGTCCTTAATGGTCCCTCCTACCCCCACCCCAAATCCCATATCTCCAGCATCACAGCAGTGTCTGCTTCTTCAACAAAGTAAATGCAGTCGGTCGTTATGTACCAATTCTATATTTGCTAACTCATCTGTACCGAAATGCATGCAACTCTAAACTCGGAATTTTTCACGCTGTTTGTGTCACTTACGTACATAATCATAGTGAAAACCCTGCCCCACCTCGTGCCCCTCGACTTGGACAGGAGTTCCCAGCTGAGGCTGAACACAGTGAATTTCTGCCTTCTGGGCTCAGCTCTCACACTGTAAGCAAGTATCCCCATTTACGGTGTATCCAGTGGCATGTGTTTTACAGATTTGTGATTTTTTTTTTTATTTTAGGGCCAACTTTGGTCCAAGCAGAGTGCTGGCACGCTGTCTCGATACCCAAAGCCTGAGACGGCTGCACTGCGCCTGGCTGAGGGCACATGTGCGGTACAGAAGCTTCGCGTGCATTTGTTCAGGCATGAGCCCAGCACTGCTGGCCGGGAGGGCGAGGTTGATGAATCAATAGTATAGTAGATACAGTGTCTCTGAACAGAAGCACTTACAGTGCGAGCTCATTATTGATCGGTTGATGGAAATGCCATGTCCAGGGGCTCACAGGAGCCTCGTCTAGTTTCTGCAGGAGCAGTGATTCAGTGCGTGCTCAGGCAGGGTTCCTGGTGACGTAGATTATAACAACCATGAATCACGATGATTGCCCAGAGCTCCTTAGCTTCTGTTCATCATATGTCTACCCATCGGTGCCCTGCAGACAAGGGAGCAGATGCCTTCTAGGCCTTAGGCAGCCGCTCTCTTGGTGGCACCACTCGTGCATCCTGCTTGACTATGGCCATTGCCTTAGCCACAGGTTCCTATAAATAAATCTGTGCCTGGAGCGAGGGGTGAGCTCCCTGAGGCGATAGCTGAGACCGGGGCACAAGTTAGGCTAGTGAGGATTGTGGCTATCACTGTGACCTGTAACCTGAGCTTCTTTGAGACCACCAGTGCACGTAATAATGACACGGAGACCTTATATATTTATTATAAGCTTAAGGCAATAAGCTGAGCAGATTCTGATCTATTCTAAGCCGACAGTACTGGCCTGGCCTTCATCCCGGTCACGTGGCCCATTACCTGTCATCCTAGTCTCGCCCTGGCATCTCCTTCATCAGTGTCCCAATGACAAGTTCCCAATAATGGCAATGCCAAAGTCCCAACCAGATCTCTAGGTACAGAAATCAGTATTTGAATACACAGTGCACAAAAACATCCTCCAACAGTGGGCACAAGCTTTTGGGACCCAGCACAATTAGCAAACCACTTAGGTGTGTCCTTCTCATTTTTAGCCATAGAAAGGTGCACTTTGGATTCAACCAGCTAGAGTTTGTCCCTTCCACAGCTGTCTACATGGGTAAGCCCTGATGCTTCCTGAGTGCCTGGGCCATCCATGGGAAATGGGAAGTGGCAAAGTGTCTTACATTGAACCATTGGGTACCATTATTTTATCACATGCTTCATATTGGTCCCTTGCCCCTCTGGGAGGCTTAATCTCTGTGCTCTGTGAAAGGGTTGATATTGGCCTCATTTCCATCCGAGGCTCTGGCATGACACAGTATCTACCCTCACCAAATGGTCTGGGCATGTGGCCAGCATCTGCTAGCCGAGCAGTTCAGACAACCTCGCTGCTCAGTGGGCTGATGACGTCCTCAGGGTTTCCTCTTCACGGTGTGCTGTGTACTGAGAGACAGGTGTCCGTGGTGTTCAGCTTCCGTGAACACCCTCAGGCTTGGTTCCACTCAAATAACCCTGAGTGCCTTCAGCCTGGACCAGAGGATGGTCCACAAAGAACCCCTGCCTCCTGGTCCTGAAAGACCGTGGGAACTAGGATTTTACATGGCTGAGCAGCATCTGCCTGTCGTCAGTTTCCTTGGTGCCCAGAATGTGGACACCAAGTATTGGGGAGAAGCGCCTGCTGTCACAGCTAGGGTAGACTCACGAATGGCAGCACTGGGGCTGGTGGGAACAGGGATGCTGTGAGAAAACCCAGATCCTGGGTTGGGAGATGAGTCAGCCAGTGGGATGCTTGTTGCTTAGACATGAGGCTCTGAGTTGTCTCCTCGGCACCCGCGTGTATCCAAGGGCCGCAGTGCATGCCTATAATCCTGGGACGAGGCAGGAGGAGCCCTGGAGTCCACTGGCCAGTCAGTTACCCATATCAGGCCAGCTCCAGGTTCACTCAGAGACCATGTCCCAGAAAATAAGCTCAAGAAACAACTAAGGAAGATACCAGATGTTGACCTTTGGCCTCGGCACACCCACGTGTGCATTCAACTATCTGTTGGATATTGTTTGAGGGTTGGATGTGGTTATGGTGGTCAGACTTTCATGTGGCCCTTCCTCAATATAAAGTAGACAGCTATACTAAGTACAAAGTGCCCGCTTGTAAGGGGTTCCTGCTGAGAAAGCTGGGACCCTATTACTTTTATGTTCTTCATATCTCTTTTGAGGATCACTGCACAGTGGGAGGCCCTGGTGAAGAGACAAGATAAGAGTGAATTTTCCAGAGCATTCAAAGAACGATTACACTGCAAACCTTTTAAGTCCTGGGCTGTGTGTATTTCTCCACCTGTTGAGAGGAGTGACTGCAGCCCCCACCCCCACACAAACCGCACATACCACACACACCCTGTCAATGAGCACAGATGCTGAGAACCCAATGTTAGGGAGCTGGAGACCAAGCTTCCCTCCATCCACCTGATCCTCCTGCCTCCTCCTTCTAGAAACCTGAGCAACAATAGGATCAAGGAGGTGCGAGAAGGCGCCTTTGACGGAGCAGCTGGAGTGCAGGAGCTGATGCTGACGGGGAACCAGCTGGAGACCATGCATGGGCGCATGTTCCGAGGCCTCAGTGGACTCAAGACACTGTAAGTACCTGGGCTTGGGCTCAGGAGGCAGGGGAGTGAGAACTGGACTGTGCAAGCTGTGGACAGAGATCAGAGTCAGGCACCATCCTGGCCTGTTCATTCCTTCCTCTCTACAGCACCAGATTTTTCCACCTTTACTGCAAAGTAACAGACATGCTGAGGCCACCGGCATGCCCACACCTAGTCACACCCACTCAGAGCCTCTCTAGGGCACACACATACATATTCATACCAAAAACATACTGAGGGGTGCATACAAACACTTACAACCACTACTAATACACCCAGAGACACATGCTGTGACCCTAATCACATCTGCAGGCAAGCACCCACGTTCAAGCACGCACACATACAGTGAGCCCATGTGTGGGTCTTCTTCCACCTTGAAGTATATGTGCACACACAACCACACCATCTGCACAAGTGGGCATGGCTAGCTATGGTTTGTGATTATAGTCGGCCTTGATTACTTTCCTATTGCTGTGGAGAGACACCGCGACCAAGGCAACTTATAAACAAAAGCATTTCATTGGAGCTTGCTTGCAGTTTCAGAGAGTAAGCCCGTGACCATCATGGCTGGGAGTGTGGCTGCAGGCAGGCAGGCGTGGCTCAATTATAGCAGTAGCTGAGAGCTTACGTCTGATCCACAAGCATGAAGCAGAGAAAGCTAACTAGAATAACATGGGCTTTTGGAACCTCGAAGCCCACCCCAGCGACACACCTCCTCCAGATCCTTCCCAAACAGTTCCACCAGTTGGGGACCAAGTAGCCAAATATATGAGCCTGGGGGGGGCGGCGGCATTCTCACTACAGCAACCACACAGTGTGTGAAATACACATGCGTACACATTTGCATTTGTCCCAGTGAGGGTCCAGGCCCTGTCCATCGCCTGTCAAACCTGGACAGTGACTGGCCAAGCCCAGTGGTGGATGTTTACCTCTTGAGAGGAAAGAGCACCACCAATGACCCTCTCCCATCCTCTTCTAGGATGCTGAGGAGCAACCTGATCAGCTGTGTAAACAATGACACTTTTGCTGGCCTGAGCTCTGTCAGACTGCTGTCGCTCTATGACAATCGGATCACCACCATCACCCCTGGAGCCTTCACCACACTCGTCTCCCTGTCCACCATGTGAGTTCTCCCAGGCATGCTGCCCACTCCCTCTGAGCCCCTCTTTGCAAAATTTCCTCACACCCAATCTCCCTACAGACCGTGGCCAAGCTCACCTGCCCGTTTGTCTAAATAGACATTCGTCAGGCTCTCCCTGTGTGCTAGATACCATCTAAGTACTAAGGATTACAGAGCTGGCTCCTCCTCTCTGGGACTGCCAACATAGTGGTTTGTCCCCATGATGAGAAAGCCCAACACAAGCTTCGTAAAGAAGCAGTAGAGAAGAAACTGGGAAATGCATTTCCTAGAGTAGGAACAGCCGTGCAAAGGCCCTGGGGTCGATTGCAGGAGAGTAAATATGCGAAGCCTAGTAAGGACATTGCGCTGAGCACGCAAGGATGTTGTGTAAGACAAGACTGGAGAGGAAGCCAGGGTCAAAGTGCATGGCCACAGCAGCTGCTTTAGTTTCAAAGCACACCAAGAACACCATAGCTTTCTGGTAGACCTACAGTGTGATCAACAGTGGGTTTTAAGCGATGACCCTGACTGCATTGGTGCTTGTCACAGGCAGAGTTGGAGCCCAGCTTTCTGCCCAGGGAATTCCCTGCGTTAGGAAGGGAGTGGCATAGGATAGTGATTTGGCCGTAGGACCATATTTCCCCAGTTCAGACTCTAGCTTTTTTTCACTGGCTATGGCAGCTTGAGACCACTTCTGGATTTCTGCGTCGGTTCTTCCCTGGCCCAGTCCGCCTCCCACAACTGCTGTGAGGACCAGCCCTGCTGACAGTGTCAACTGCGCAGCTAGGCCTTAGGACAGTTCTCAGTGTTCGCTTTACAGTTGCCGCTGCTACCACCTGGTGCCTCAGTGTACCGTTTCCTTTACCCAAAAATCACAAAACAAAGCAGCAGCCACAGCTGCTCTTGCACCTGTTGGCACCTTCCTACTTGAACTAGAAGTGGAGTTGCAGAGCGGCCTGGGGGCAGCAGTCTGGTTTCTCCCGGCAGTGTGCCCCTCTGCCCTGCCACCCAGCCCTGCTGACCTCACACTTTCGCACTCTCCTGCATCTTGCCCGAGGCCTGTGCACTAGCAACTCCTGGGCTCCACAGCCTGGGAAGGCCCCTTTCATCCTCTCTCCTCTTCCTCCTGTGCCCACAAAGCCTGCCCCTCCCCCATTCCATACCTCTGCTTCAGAGGCATAATCAATGTGTAAATTGCTTAGCATGGTTCCAAGCCTAGGGCAAGCACTCAGAGCAAGGACTGCTGCCACTCTCATCCCCCACCCCATCTGTCCATCACACAACTGCGCAGGCAGGGGAAAAAAATACCTGTGGTGCACAGGGTGGCTTCTGGCTATGCAGAGGCCAGCAGAGATGCCAGCCTCAGTCAGTGGACAGCTGCTGACAGGCATAGAACTAACCTTGGTGCTGACGCAACCAAAAGAAAGCGAAGGACACAAGTCAGGGAGAAAAAAAAAACAGTCTCTGCCTCCCGGAGTCAGGAACAACTAGCACCCCAGCCCAACAAGCTGCGGGCATTTCTGGTGGGAATGGGGGGGGGGGCATAGGCACTGCTCTAAAGTACAGGAAATTCTCCAAGGTGGACTTACCAGATTTCCCCAAGTGGGGCTTGGTGAAGACAGGAGGCTAAGGCTGGAGGTCAAAATACCCCCATCAGCATGGGCTATGGGTGAGGGCCGCTACAGACATCCTCCTTCGTGTAGAGGAAGTGCTGTATCCCCTGGGAAGAGGTGCCAAGATTCCATTGCCTCCTAGGGAGAGGTAGTCTTTGGGTCAGGATGGGCGATGACTACTCACAGTCTCTCTCTCTCTCTCTCTCTCTCTCTCTGTCAGAAACCTCCTGTCTAACCCTTTCAACTGCAACTGCCACATGGCCTGGCTTGGCCGGTGGCTGAGGAAACGCCGCATCGTCAGCGGGAATCCCAGATGCCAGAAGCCTTTCTTCCTCAAGGAGATCCCTATCCAAGACGTGGCCATCCAGGATTTTACCTGCGACGGTAAGAGAGAGTGAGTCAGTCAGGAAGGCAAGGCAGGCCGCTAAGACCTCTGGCACAGGCTCAAAGAACCCTGCTCCAGAGGCCTCTGAGGGTGTGCCGCTAGCCCGCAGGGCTTGTTCTAGGACTAAAAAAAAAAAAACGGTGTCTCTCTCTGAAGCCACTGTACTTTCCCCAGTCTCACGTCTGTGCTGATTTCACTAAAGCAAGATGTTTCTTCATATAAGACACTGTCCTCTAGGAATGCCAGTGTAGCTAATACACTCACCCGCCATGTCTACCATAAGTTTGTGCCCCTTAGATGCTATGCCCCTGTGTACTGTACACAGCCTACACAACTGGGCATGGAGACTTCCTGTCTATGTTATGATGAAAGTCAGAGTATGTACTTAGGGGAAACAGATTTCAAGAAAATTCTTGCCATTGGACTAAGAGCTACGAACCCCCAGATCAAAGGCTTTGGGTCTCAGGACCCCAGAAGGCATATTTGATTGCATGAATTCAGGCTTGTGTAGTTCTTTACTCGGTGAATTTTTGGGTTACCTTGGGACAGATAAATTTGTTTGCAGATTAATTGAGATGCATTATAACGAGGCAGGTGACATGCTCGCCACCCTATAAGGGCGACTATATAGTGGTGGGTGGAGAGGGGAGGGAGGGTTGGAGACCAGGCTCTGCCTGTCTTTTGGATGCTCCTTTCAGGGCCATTGGTTTCTTTCTCCTAAGACATACAGGAGTCTGTTTCCCATCTATGGCCATGGGTCTGGGTTAGCAGCTTGTCTGGTCTTCATTTCACATGGACTGCATTAAATGCAGTGTTCCTTGCTAAGTTCCCAGGCCTGCGTCCTTCCCCGTTCGCAGTGGAAGAAGCCACTAGCCACCTTTAGGCCTGGCTTGGGCTCACTGCTGGGGCTACATAGAGCTGGTCTTTGTTGGGAACAGTCTCGCCCTGTCCCCCAGCTTTGCCCGGATGTTCTCCTGGTGTTGCTCGTTCATCTTCTACCATGCTCGCTCACCGTGTCTGGGTCCTCCACAGGCAATGAGGAGAGCAGCTGCCAGCTGAGTCCACGCTGCCCTGAGCAATGCACCTGTGTGGAGACAGTGGTGCGATGCAGCAACAGGGGTCTCCGTGCCCTCCCCAAAGGCATGCCGAAGGACGTGACTGAACTGTAAGTACCACCCCTGGCCCCTGCAGCCTCGGCAGCAGCAGCCTTCCCCCTGTACCCCCAGCATCTCAAGTGAGGGTGTGGGGACATACATGGCTTCACTGGATCCCAGCAGAGTTTTTCCCAGGCTGTGGTTGGGAGCTTTGATCGGTGTTGGGGGCGGGGGCAGTATTGAAGGGGGAAAACGGAGGCCAACTTCGAACTATCCTCACCTGCTAGCAGAGGTGACCTGACCCTACTCCCCCTGAAGATACTGCAGAGTGCAAGTGGACTGTCACATTTATTGCACCCTCCAAAACCCCCCCTGCACTGTCGTCTGCTTTCCTACATCCTTCGAAGCCTTTGTCTGACCCCAGCAATAACACAGGGTTTTATGAGAGCTTCTTTTACAATATAATCCCATTCCTCCTTCATGCCGTGAAGCCGGTGACATGTCAGCGCTACCTCGCACCCATTCTAGAACATTTTCCTAGCCCAGGTTCTTCGCAGTCACTTCCCAGATCTTCTTGTTCCTGGACCAGAAGCTCCAAGTTAACTGAAACAGATGCCACATTCTCTTTGGAGGGCTCACGGTGCGGGATGCAGCACTCTGCCTGGCTCAGCAGTAGATAGGCCTAGCTCAGTCAGGCATGGGTGCTCGTGCCATCTGGTCCAGAAGAAGCTCACAGGCTCACACCTCCTGCCCATGCTGTCAGGCTGCCCTCTTTTGTGCCATCATTCTTTTGCTCATCACACGGGGCTGGGGTGCCTCATATATATCAGGCTTGCTGCCAACACGGAGAGATGACACTTAGCAAAACAGGTGGGGCCCAGCCCTCTTGAGGCTCGTGGTCTCTCTGGGGAAAGTAGACATCTGTTCCGTCATCTCTGAAGCTCATAAGGCTCAATGAAAGGCGAGATGAGAAGGAGGGTGCAAAGGAGAGGTTTACCTGGGTGTGGCACTCAGAGAAAGCTTCTGCGGGGCATGACAGAGACTGTTCTCAGAAGAGCCAGGCACGAGCAGGTCCCCAGTAGGGCAGAAGGAGTGGGGCAGACAGAAGTAGCTATGTTGTTGGGGACCCTGTAATGAGAACTGGAAGAGCCAGGTGAGGGGATTGGCAGTAGATCAGCGTGTCCAAGCAGCAAGACTCACACTACCACTCACACCCACACTGTCACACTCGTGGGTCAGAGCTCCCTCCCAGACCCCAGGCTCACTGCCTCTGCTGGGGCTGCCTGGGTATGTATCCGCAGACATAAGTAACAGAATGTGACATGACCCAGATTTCTTCTGGGGCATCTCTGTCACCTCCCAGGCCAGTGTCTCCTGGCTGGGCTGCGAGCATGCCAGCCTCTTAGAATGCAAGCAATTCTCAAGTGTGACTGTCACTTCTGGCATTTCCTGATGCTCAGAGAGGTTGTCATGGGGACACCAAGCCCCAGGGAAGCAAAGGAGGTCTGACAGCCACTAAAAGTCCCTGTCAGCATGGATATGGGCCGAGGCTGAGCCCTCGAAAGTCTGTGTGAACAATTGCAATGCCATATGCTGAGCTGTGTTTAGGCATAGGAGCTGCGTAAAATGCCCATGGAATGTGCTCCTTCCTGGCCAAATGAGTGCCAAGGGACATGTCAAAATGCAGAAATGCCATGAAGACAGTGCACAAATGCTTCTCTCTAAAGTTTGAGACACAGAAGATGAAATAGCAAAAATAATTGGGGGCTCCCTGACTTTAGGGAACCTCTGATTATCTTCAGTGGGAAAGATGTCGTCTCCCAGCCAAGCATGGCTTCTGGTGCACTCCAAGGAACTCAGTTCTGGTGCTGAACTGTCTCCTGTACCAAACCGGGGAGGGGGAGGCAGGAAAACGAGTGTTCAAAAAAGCAGGAGCCAGCCGGCCTGGCACACTGCTGTGGGGCCCCAGTTGGGGACCTTTTTGTGCTTTTTCAGGACTCTAAGAATGCGTGTACTTGTCAGACAGACTGTGAATATTTGACACGCTAGAAACTTAACACAGACCATTTTGAAATATGTCTTATTCCGTCTAATAATAATTCTCTATCCACCACTTACTTATATAAGAAGTGTGTTGTTGAGACAAACCAGCAGTTGAAGTGAGGAGGGTGGCGCTGTCTAGTTTTTGTAAATCTTTAATGCCTGGCTTCATGGCGACTCTGGTTTCTGTTCTGTATCCCCTGTGTTGCGATAGTTATTGGGGTGAGGTTGAAGGAGAAAGGCCAGCTTCACACAGTCATGTGATTGGACCAGGATGGAAAGCGTTTTAAAGGGTCCCTTCCAATACCGGTGGCTTTTCATCATGGATCATACACCACAGACAGTGAAGCTGCTGAAAGTGTAGCTGTCGTGTGCGCCCCACAGTTGTGTCTGTGAACTTGCCACTTCTGTGACCCCCCCCCCCTCCATTTACATTGATCTGTCTACTTGGGGAATAGCACGTCACACACTGGTTGCTTAAATCAGTGCACTGAATTACGCAGGTCTCTGAGGTGGTGACACATTCAGTTCACCAGGAAGCAAAACTACACGTCCCTGACGTGACCAGTGGGCAACTTCCCATCAGGAAAGTCCTCAGTAAGAGGGAGCTGTCGAGCTCAATCCAGGTTTTCAAAAATGTCATTAATCATGTGACAGCTCTGGTTCTATGACTGGCAGCAAATGCCATCTGTCCTTTTCCCTATATCCCACTCCTTTTGTTACCCCTCTGGTAAATACCCCTGTCTGAGAAACCCCTACCAGTCATTGTTTTCAGGGGGAATAGTGTTTCGGGGGAATTCCACAGCAGCTAGCTCAGGGAGCGAGGCCGCAGGATTTCACTGAGCGTTTCACGGGCTGCAGAAATGCTGTGTGTGCACTGTTTGTTTTGTCTCACAACTGATAAACAAGGGCTCAGCAGTCCAGTATTGATGCTGTCGGTAGTTTTTGCTGCCTTGTCAAGGGCAGTCTTAAGTGTGGTTGGCTTTGTGGCTGCACTTTGCTTTGTTATTTTTATGCGCAAATGGAACATAAGTGACAGCAGAGTAACTCGTGCCCAGCGCTCTTGCCTTGCGCTAATGTCCCACGCCATTGTCCTCTGTTGGTTCCATGTGAAAATGTAAGCTGAGTACAAAAGGGAGGATGTTGGCCTCCTTCTTTCAGATTCTAGTCTATTTTTAGTCATATGTATATGTGGGTTGGGGTGGGTGGTGTGTGCATGCAGGTACCCTCAGAGATCACAACAAGAAGAGGGTGGCAGATCCCGGGGAGCTGAGATGACAGGCAGTTCCGAGACACTCGGTATGAGTACTGGGACCCAACCTTGGGTCCTCTGCGAGAGTAGTGTGCTCTCGTAACCACTGAGCCATCTGTCCTGCACTAAAAAGTAATGCCTTTAGATCATTACAAAAAAAAAAATGGTTTGAACCTCAGCCTTCTCAGGGACCCTTATGTGCCCATGGGTGACACTTGGAAAACCACAGGAGTCAGTAGAGCAGCCAGTAAAAGGGCACATGGAGGCGCCTGCCACAAGCAGCACTGAGTTCCTGATTGGAAGGGCCACCAGGCTGCTCTTAAGATCATGACAGCCTCCAAAGTCACTGACGAGCCCTGTCAAATCCGTGGCTCCCCACTGGCAGCAAGGACAGTTATTGCTCTGCAGACATCCTCTTATCATTGAGCCTGCCTCACCGTCCTAGAATGGCTGAAGGCCGAAAATGCATTTGCTTCCATTTGCTGGACTGTTCACAGGCATGGGCGTCTTCCTGTTTCTACAAACAAACTAGGCAAGCCGACATCTCCTTTAAGGCCTAGAGAGGGGTTGAGAATCTGACGCTGGGCAAGTGTCACCACAGTCCGCCCCTTGTTCGTAACATACCCAGGCCATTTTGGTTCTGACTTTGGTTCTAAAAACCATGATCGTGATCGTGAATTTATCTTTGAACTGATATCCTGAAAAGCAAAGGGCTGGGTAACTGTCTCCTCCCCAGACACAGCCACCAGAAGAAGGGAGTGGTAGTCAGGCGTGAGGTCCACCACATCCTGAGAAGCAGAATGGCAGTGTGCTCACGTATGTGCTGTGGAGACACCTGAAGCCTGGCAGATGACAGAAAGGGGAGGGGCCTTGGCTGAGAGGCAGGAGGGGAGACACAGGGCTGGAGCAAGTCTTTGAGAAGGACTGTGGCCAGAGGTGATGTCAAGGATACACTGGGGACAAGAGAGAGCCAGGTACTGCTCTCTCCAACAGGTTTGGGACAGGAGTTGGGGGTTCCAGAAAACAGCTCAGTGGCAATTTCTCCCGGTAACTGTTGGTTATTCAGGGTGTGGACCCCCACTCAGGAAAGAGTAGAAGAGTTTAGCCAGTGACAAACATAAAGGCACAGCATGGTCTGAGATTATCACATGTATCACTATGTAAAGGTATCCATATATATACACATATACTTTCTGTATAGATATATACAGATATATATATAAATGTGTGTATTTGAATATATTATCCAAAATTGTTAAACACTAGTATTCTGGGACACTGCTCTAAAAATCTATCAGTAGGGACCCTCATAATACTCCATGGTAATGATTTAGGATAAGCTACATTTTATAGCTATGTAAATACAAGTTCAGAGAGGTTACCTAAAGTTACCCAGCCAGAAGGACAACGGCAGAGTCACCACCACTTCATCCAGTCCTCTTGTGGAAATCCTGGTCTAGAGGAGGGTCTCCTGGAAGGTGGCTGCCCTCTCCGCTGCCACTCAACTGGGCCTGGAATTCTGACTGCTCTGCAAAGCTTGAAATGGAAGCAGAAAGCAGGGAGTGTTCATACAAAGAGATCTGTGTAGATTTTCATGCAAGGCAGGTGAGTGAGGGCTGAAAGAGAGCATTTAAATTCAGGTCAATGCAAAGATTGACCTGCCGGAAAAAGCTGCAGCAGTTCCAAGGCTGGGGGCAGAGGGCAGGCTTTGGAATGGTCCCTCTGGGCGCCCGCTGCAGCTATAGGCAACTTTGGGTTGAGAGCATTCATCAAGGGCTTCTCACAAAGGCAGCGTCCCTCACCACTGCATCTGCATTTCTGAAGCGACGCTTTTTGATGCTGTGTTTTCCAAGTCGTGATGCCTCGGCTCTGGGGCACCCTGTGCTGGAAAGCAGCTCCCACTCGCTCTTTAGAGCCAAAAGCAGCTCCCTTGGAGAGTTCCTGGATTCTCATTGCCCAGGTGATGTTTCCTGAGCCTAGCTGTTGCCAGGCGGTGTGTGGGTAGGCCACAGCGAGTGTGCCGGCAGACTTACGCTGAAGATGCCGCCGGGGACTGAGACATGATCTAACGTGCAGAGTCTTGGAGACCTGTAATGTCACCTGTGGGTGGGGGAGCCGACATGCGGGAGGCAGGCTGGAGCTAAGGGCTTGAAGGGCTGTGAGGTCACGGGAGGAAACTAGACAAGGAGACAGGTGGTACCAATCCAGGCAGACACTTGGTCACCTTCTCTTTCGTCATTTAGGGAAGGACAAGGCCAGCAGTCTTCCGAGGGTCAGATATGAGATGAGCCAGAAAAGGGCTGTAAGGAAGGCCCTTGCAATTTCCTGTCTGGACTTGGCTAGGCTGCAGTGCTAATTATCACGGTCAAGTACTTGGTCTAGATGTTTCTGTGAACCTAAGTGGGTACAAAGCTGAATTTTAGCCCCTGAATAAAGCTTCCTGAATTAGGCAGAAACGGGATATGACTAACATGTATGTCTGCCAATACCTAGTACAGCCTGGCACTTACCAGGCTCACAAGAAAGGACCCAGTGAGGATACTACCCAGTGTGCCCTGGCAGCTTGAGGCTTTCTGTGGCCTGCCCAGAGTTCTGTTCCATGAGACTCCCTCAGGGCTGGCCACATAGAGAGAATTGCTAGGTCTTAGTTAAAGATCATATACATTCTAGCTTGACTGCCACTGCCAAGGTTGCCCGTGTCCCATCTTAACCCATTTCCGCCTAATTGTGTCACTTTGTGGTTGGTCTTGGATACCCAGACATTTGTTTACAACTCCCAAATTAGGTCTTAGTGAGTGTATGAGAAATACAGATTCTCCAGTCCTACTCCAGACAGTCCAGATCAGAACCAGCTTTGTTCAAGTGATCCCTGGGCATTTACGTGTCTGTTAAAATTTGAGACGTACTGAGACAGCAGTAGAGAGACTTCATGGGACTGAGGGCTAGCACCAGACAGACAAACGGCCATGGCAGGATGCTATAAATGCTGTGTGGAAGGGAACTCACCCCAAGAGCCCATCTTGAAAGTCACCTTAGCAAACCTTCACTTCAGGAAGCCGAAAGGAACAGACTTGTAGCAGGGAGGAGGGGGGCCCAGTTGGTAAGCTGGCCTGTGGCCCCCTCCTGAGGGCAGGCATAACAGTGGCTGTCTTTGTAATGGAGGACCACATGCTTACATTGAGGACGTTTCTCTTTTGTGAAACTTGAGCCTGCAGAAGTTGCCTCATCCCAGCTGAGCGGGTATCTCACACACAGCACTGGAATCTTTCACTCAGTGACCTATATGGCTTCTGGGGAGCTTTACGCACCAGCACATTGTACCCCCAATCAAGATTTTGCATTTAATATAAGGTTTGATTGGCGTACAGGTATCAAGTTTCCTTATGGCTTTTTGACACATCATTAGTTTGGACTGACACCCCCCTCCCCTCCCCCTCTACCCCTTAGCCCCACCCCACCCCATCCCACACAGAACTCTATCTTTTCCTTCCCCCATCTCCCTGCCTCCAATCCCCGTTTAAACCTTTCCCATCTCCTCCTTCCACTGTTGTACCACGTGTGTTGTATCACTTTCCCTTACCTTAGAGACTCTCCCTCTCCCCTCTCACGGACCCTTTTCTAGCTTCCTGAGCTCTGCACACATTCCTCCACACACACAGGCACATATATAAAAATCAGAAGCCGGGCTCTGCATGCAGGAGAGAGTGTTCAGCATTTGTCTTCCCGAGCCCAGGCTTCCACACTCGGTCTAATGTTTCCAGTCCCATCCGCTTTCCTGCACATTTCGTAATTTCATTTTACGGCTGAGTAAAATTCCACGTGTACATGGACCACATTTTCATTATCTGCTCATCGGTTGATGGACATCTAGGCCGAATCCATCCCCTAGCTGTTGTGACTAGAGCAGCAATGACTGTGGATGAGTCCCTATGGTAGGATGGCCAGTCTTCTGGGCACACACCGAGGAGTGCTATAGCTGGGTCACATGGGAGTTCTAATTTTAATTTAGTAAAGAAACCCCCAGACAAATGTCCATGGTGGCTGCATCGTTTAAACTCCCACTAACAGTGAGCAATAGTTCACCTTTCCACATATCCTGGACAGCATTTGTTGTCATTTGTTTTCTCCACAATAGCCATTCTGACTGGGGTGAGATGGAATTTCAGAGTAATTTTAATTTACAATTCCCTGCCGGCTAGAGATGTTAGGCACATTTTAAAATATTTATCAGCTGTTCATATTTCTTCTTCTGAGAATTCTCTGTTAAGTTCCTTGGCCTACTTTTTCACTGAGTTTTGTTTTGTCTTGTTTAGGTTTTTGTTGTGGTTGTTGTTTAGTTGTTTGTATATTTCAGATAGTAATCAGCTGTCAGATAAATCTATGACAAAGATTTTTCTCCCATGCTATAGGCTGTATCCTCTATTAACTGGTATGTTGGGTGTTTTGTTCTGTTCCAATTTGCTAGGAAGGTTATTTTTTCTTTTGTGTGAGTTGGTTGGTTGGTTGGTTGGTTGGTTTGGCTTTGGTTTTCAACTTCGTAGTGAAAATGAGCTAGCTGTAGCTCCATGGCTTATATCTCAACTCTCCCTTCTCTGCCATTGATCTAGGTCTATTTTTATGCCTTGCTGTTTTCGTCGCTGTACTCTGTAGTACAACTTGAAATCCAGTACAGTAACAACTGCTGGGCCGTTCGTTTTGCTCAGGGCATTGCTATTGCTATCTGGGGTTCTTTATGCTTCCATTTGAGTTTTAATATTTTTTTCTGTAAAGAATGATGTTGGTATTTTAATGGGCACTGCACTGAATCTATAGATCACTCTTGGTAGGCCAGCCATTTTAACAAGATTAAGACTTCTGGCCCATGCGCTTGGGGGAGGGGCCTTCTATCTTCTAGTACCTCCATCGGTTTCCTTCTTCTGTGCTTTAACATTTTGTTGCGCATACCTTCCACTTCCCTTGTTAGATTTGTTCTATGTTTTTGAAGCTGTTGTGAATAGGATTGTTTCCCTGGCTTCTTTTAGGTCTTATTTATTTACAGCATTAGTATATAGGAAGGCTGCCGATTTGTGTGTGTTTAATTCTGTTACTGGAAGTGTTTATTGGCTCTTGGAATTTTCTGGCGAAGCCTTTAGGGTCTCTTGTATACTGAATCACAGAGTGTGCGAATAAAGAATCTTGACTCTTTCCTCTTTTCTTTTTGTGTCCCTTTTATTTCCTTCTCTTCTCTTATTGCTCTGGCTAGGACTTCAAGCACTGTTTTGAACGGGAAACAGTAGACACCTCTATCTTGTTCCTGATTTTTGTGGAACTGATCTTTCCTTCATGGTAGATGGCCTCTGTTACATTTCTTCCATTCCCAGACCACCAGAGGCCTTGCCATGAAAAGGTGCTGGGTTTTGACAAAGGCCTTTCTCTGCACCTACTGAGTTGAGCTCACAATTTCTGTCCTGGAGTACCTTGTGGGATGGGTCACATTTATTGATCTGCATAAGTCGAATGATCCCTGCTTCCCTGGAGTGAAGCCAACTTCTTTATGGTGCATGGTCATTTTGGCATGTCCTTGAGGCAGGTCACAAATATTTCATTTGTTCTAAGGTTCATCAGAGAGCTTGGTCTACAGTTTTCTTTTTTGGTGTGTCTTTCTTTGGTTTGGGTATCAGGATACTGCTGGTTTGGTGTGTGAGTGTGCATGTGCACGCATGTGGGTGTCAGAGGACAATTTGTAGGAGTTGGTTCTTTCCTTCCACCCAGTGTGTATTCTGGGGATCCTGCTCAGGTGATCAGGCTAGGGAGAAAACACTACCCACTAATCCATCGTGCCTGCCAGATTTGGCTTATTCTTGCTTTTCTAAGCCCTGAGGGATATCATTTAGTTTTTTTATTTGAGGTTGTTTTAATTTTTACTGTAGGTATTTATAACTGTGACCCTTGCTTTTAGGATTGCTTTCAGTCCTATAGGTTTCTGTATAGTCGATCTGTATTTATTCAGTTCTAAGGGTTTTCGTTTTCTTCATGATTTCTTCAATGACCATTCATTATTCTATAGTATGTGATTTAATATCCACGAGTTTGTAGATTTTCTATATTTTTCTTGACATCTAACTTTATTCCACTGTAGTAAGACAAAATACAAAAAGTTATGTCAATTGTTCTGTGTTTGCTGAGACTTGCTTTACGTCCTAGTATGGTCAATTTTAAAATTCCACAGACTACTAAGAAGAGTATGTATTCTCAGTGTTTGGATGGAACATTTAGTAGATGTTAGTTAAATCCATTTGATCTGTGATGTCATTTGATACTGTTGTTTCTTTGTTTAATTTTTGTCTGGATGAACTGTCTATTAGTGAGGGAGGGTCACTGAAGTCATCCACTGTTACTGTGTTAGGATTAATCTATGACTTTCTGTCTAGAAGAAAGATTATCTACACTAAAAAAAATCAACCAGTGATCTAACCCTTGATGAATAAATCCTAACATAAAATCATAAGTAACGTGAAAAACCAAGATAGCCTGTCTCCTCCAAAGACTACCAATCCCAGAGAAGTGACCCCAGTAAGAGTGACTTTGAGAAAACATCAGACAAAGAATTCAATTATTAAAATATTCAAAGAAATGAAAGACAACACGAGTACACTCCTGAATGAACCCAAGCGAACACAAAGTGCAGTGCTAATGGTTAGTATCGAGATGACAAAGAGAAAGTAAAGGAGAGACCTGAAGGGATGAAAAAGGAGGAGGGAGATAACATTGTTGGATAAAGGTCAATGAAAGAGAGAAAAGTGAAGATATCTATCTGATATTGTAGAACGGTCCCATTTCTCTGAGAGCTGAGCACAGACAGAGGCCCTGTAGATCAGGTCAGACTGTATTCTTGGAGACAGGAGAAAGGAGAGAGGTGGGTTGAGAGCAGAATAAAGCCAAGGCAGCCTGCTAAAATGGCATTGGGTATGACATAAAGAGAGACTCGATGGAGGCAGATAGAAAACTGCGTGGAATTAGCAGCTGTGAAACTGACTGAGCCAATTATTACTGCACTACATCTGAACTCTCCTGTGGACCTCCCAGCTCCTAGAGCCCTGTCCCACCTCCTGGACTTGCCCTGCTATGGATGCTCCCATTCTCCTAGCTCAGACTTCCTTGCATGATCAGATGACAGATGCCGTCCCGGACAGTGCTTCATGATGGAGTCCCAGGAGCTGGTCCCACCTCTGTCATTCCCCTCAGGGCACCAGTTGTGAATGCTGGCTCAAGCCCTGTGCAGGGCTTGTCAGTGTCCTGTGTGCTGCTTGGAGTCATTGTGGAAGTTCTCATGTACACTGTGTCCCCCATCAGGTTTTCTGCTACCTGAATTCTCTACAGATCCGACTCTGAGCTTCTTTTCCTAAGTCACAATGTCCTCTTTGTCAGGTCTCAGAATATAGTCTTGTACTGCTTGGTTGCTGTTTCTCAACTGTGGTTCGTTGAGGGTCTTTGGGCTGTCAAGCTACCACAGAGGCAAACATCTCTTTAAAATGGTGTCTCCCTTCTCCCCTGTGGGCTGCCAGTACCAAGCACCCAGCACCAAGGGAAGAAGGTTCCCACAGTGTCCCCTGCTAATGCTTCTGCCCTGAGTATGACCTTGCTCCCCAACTATTTAGCATCCATTTTCTGACTGCTGTTTTTCAGTTTTTCCCAGCTAATTCCTCAAGGTGGGAGTGGGGGGGGGGTCTAATAGACTGTCCCTAGGTGTCACCTGACATCTGTGTCGCCCTCAGTTTGAATTTGAGTTCATAAGACAAATCATGGCTCAGTTTCCTGACCATCCTCCAGGAGCTGAGTAAGAGCTGTGTGGACTTGTCAGAGAGACCTGGGTTCAAATTCTAGGTCAACCACATGTTTTCTGTGTAACCTTGAGCAAGTGGCCCCTCAACTGTGCATCGCTGCTACTCAGTCAGTGCTGGGATATGTCAGTGTCAAGTGGGTGCTTCATTTATTAATAAGTTTGCACTTAATGCATGCCTGCTAGGTATCGGCAGCATAAAGAGCCCTACTAGGATACAATGGTTAACACTTTTAACAAGAACCCCGCCATCACGAAACACACCCATCTAGTGGAGAAAGCTACCACCAACTGCAGGGTCATAGAAATATACAATGATGACAGATGTGAGGGAGGGGCGGATACGAAGAGGTAACGCTGCTTCTCAGAGGATGTGACCAGTGTGGGTGACCTTCCCAGTGCTACAACTCTGCAGCTCTGATCTTCTCTTTCAGGTACCTGGAAGGAAACCATTTAACAGCAGTGCCCAAAGAGTTGTCTGCCCTCCGACAGCTGACGCTTATGTAAGGAGCCTGCCAGTGGGCAGGCATTCGTTTCTCCCTCCTGGGCTGGTGTGGGACAGGGCTATGAAGACTAAGAGAAGAGTGCTATGGCAGACACAGTGGTTCTCAACCTGCATGCCTGCATGGCGCTGGGAGAGGCAGCTAGCTGGGAGGAAACACTGACCGGGCCGATGTGGGAGGAGTTGCCCAGGGACGCCTATGTGCAGAAACAGCCAAGGCTTGTCACCATGGCCTTTTACCTACCTTACTATTGGCTTAGGGGGAGCCTCTGGCCTTCCAGGCTCCAGGCTGAATTCCTCAGCCTTCTGGAATTCCAGTTCCTGGCGAGCCTTGGCCACACGTAGATGATCTACCAGGAGCATAAACAAGCATTTCTTCTTCCTTCTTTGGTGTCCTAGAAAAATGTCTCAAGTGGTGGTTTAAATCAAGGGCCTTTAATGATAGCTGCTACAAGCTTCAAGCCTTCCTAGAACCAGAAAGCCCTTGAACGGGAAGCAGAGGACCTGAGGATGGGCAAGGTTCCTGAGCTTTGTCCCTCATCAGTGTCACTGCCTTGCCTTGGTGGGACCCAGAAGGGTAAAATTATTCCCTGAGCAAGTGGTAATTGAAAGATGCCCATGTCTGCTTGAGAGCGTGTAGGAGCCAGTCCACAAGAGACAAGAAGAGTTCTTTCACAATAAAAGTCAGAGGCCCTCTGATGAAAAGCTCCAAAAAGTCACCATTTGTTCCCCATTCTTGTTCTTCAGAAACTAGGATCCTATGGACACTCCTCAGACTCAGAGCTACGGACATCTGAAGCCAGAATAATTATTGGTTAGGGGAGTTGTAGTGATTACCGTGAGACCCTCAACAGTGCCCTGGGCCTCTATTAGATGCCAGTAGCACTTCACCCAATAGCGACAGCTGAACATGTCTGTAGACATCATCAGATGTCATGGCAAAACAAAAGCGTCCCCAGCTGAGAACCGCTGTGCTCTTGCAATGGCCAAGAACCTCTGCTGTGGGGAACTGCCCAGGGGGAGTTGTTCATGCTGTCATTTAATACTGTTGCCACAAACCTATAATACAGAATTAGATCAGGACATACAGGCAGGGAACCCTGGCTTTAAAGGGATTTAAAGGCTCCTTGGGTGACTCCAGTGTGCAGCTAATCTCACCCTGCTGTTCTGGAAATTTCTCTGTTGAGGAAAAGCCAGAGGGTGTAGTTGATAGAAGTCTCTCCTCCTACCGACTTTGCTTCTCCTAAGAGATGAATCAGATGGAATGAATACATGACAGAGAGAGGGTTGGTGATAAGGGAACCTGTTGCAGTGAAGCACACCGGTAGGATTTGCTGAAGAAGGTGGAGGCAGAAAGATCACAAGTTCAAGGCCAGTGTGGGCTACACAATTTTTAGCCGGTTGGTGGTGGCACACATCTTTAATCCCAGCACTCAGTAGGCAGAGCCAGGCAAATCTCTGAGTTAGAGGACAGCCTGGTATACAGATCGAGTTACAGGACAGCCAGGGCTACACAAAAACACCCTGTCCCAGGGAAAAAGGGTGGGGGGAAGGAACATGCTAGAATAAGAAGAAATTATTTTCTTTCCTTTTGATTTTCAAGACAGGGTTTCTCTGTGTAGCCTTGGCTGTCCTAGACTCACTTTATGGACCAGGCTGTCCTCGAACTCACAGAGATCTGCCCACCTCTACCTCTGAAGTGCTGGGATTACAGGCATGCACCACTGTGCCTGACTGGAAATTGTTTTCTTATGTGTTATGTTTTGCTAGAATGAAATGTATGAATAAGCATGTAATTGAGTGACTTAATCACAGAACGAGTAAATGAATGATGAGTGGGTGGGCAATGACAATGTGAATGGAAAAATTAACATTCGGGTCAATGTATGAGTAGGCGAATGGATGGACGGTAGGGGGGATAAGTGCTCAAATGAGAAAGTGGGTGGAGAAATATGAGAATGGGTAGGCATACAGATAAATGAATGGAGATGAGTGGGTATGTGTCTAGACAGATGGTCACGTGTGTGAGGGAATATTAGGTGAGTGGGTTAATGAACAGATGAATGAATACACGGATGAGTGCGTGAATAGGTGCACGTGTCATACTGAATGGGTTGACTGACTGATGGGTGGCACACTCATGCAATAGCTGGTTGTGGACTCCCTGAGGTCCCTCCAAGAGTAACAGGTGGTTTTTCTGTTTTACTTTATCTAGTGACCTGAGCAACAACAGCATCGGCATGCTGACCAATTACACCTTCAGCAACATGTCCCACCTCTCCACGCTGTGAGTATGGTGGCACTCCCTGTTTAACCTTCACGGGCATGGCCATCGAGTCTTGTAAGCCCTTCAGCCCTAGGTACCTTGCTCTAGTGGTCCTCGGGGCTTTGGCTGCCCCAGCAAAAGGCAGACCCAAGTCATCAGGAGATGCAAAGCGGAGTGGTAGGGGCCTGGCAGATGGAGGAAGTGGAAGCTAATTACCTCTGAAGAAGGCTGTCTTTGGAATGCCTTCTGGGATGCATGCATGTTCTTTCCCAGTGGAGGGTTTCCTACACAATTATATTTTGCTCAGACCCATTTATTTCCCATTAGCGCTGCACGTTGTAAGCACACACCATTTGACAGTGGAGGGAGGTGGTGGGAAAGCTGATTAGAGAGCCAGTCTGCTGTGGAACATGGTGGGTGGGGGGTTGGGGTGAGCTAAGGAGCTTCGTGAAGTGGTAGGAGGTTCTCTTCCCTCTGTATTACAGTGCCTTTGTCAATATATTAGACCAGGGAGACCGGAGGAAACATTTGTTTTGACGGCTCCACAGTGTAAACAGTGCACCCACAAGAGCAGGGGCAGCCAGCAAGCTCACATTTCCCTTTCTGCAGGATCCTGAGCTACAACCGGCTGAGATGCATCCCTGTCCACGCCTTCAATGGGCTCCGGTCACTCCGAGTGCTGTGAGTCTCTGGGCGTGGGGTCAGTTTGCATGGTGCTGAATTATAACATGGGGTGCACAGAGCTCTCCCCTTCCTCACTGTCCTTTGTGCAAAGCCCATTCCTTGCCACTCGGCCATTCTTATTTACTCAGAGTGGGTTAAAGAGAACGTACTCTATGACACAGCCAGCCATGCCTGAGGTTCAGCACACTGCCCCTCATGAGCCTTTAGCTAAGCACTCACCCCTCAAGTGTGCACTTTGCTGTGAGTCAGCTAGATCACCCCCTCCCCCACCACCACCACCCTGTGATTAGGGAACTAGGCTACACTAACTCTGTCCAGAGGGAGGCGTAGGTCCACACTGTTATGAGCAGGCTGCTCACAGGGGCTCACTCTGCCTGCAGAAGGGTGATGCAACACCCTCTGCAAGGACCAGACATCACAAGCCGGGAGCCCAGGAGCCATCCAAGCTTGGAAGGTCGGCTTACAAGTACCTTGTTCCAAAACGGAAAGCTTTAGGGCTGGGTGCGATGATGCCCATGTGTAACCCCAGTCCTTGGGATGCTGAGGCAGGAGGAATATGAGTTTAAACTCAGCCTAGGCTATCTAGTGACTATTTAGTCTAGGTTGGGCTACTTAACAAGATCCTGTCTCTGGGGGGAAAAAATCAAAGTTTTAAAAAGTTGCTGGCATTTAAATATCACCTACAAATCCTGATTTCCACATTCTCTTTGGAAGCCATGAGTGCTGGCCATACCTGATCTCTTCCCCTACCATTCGCAGATAGGGTTGTACACTCTGTAGCCTCCACACTCATGCACCCTTGATGCCTGCCTAGTCCTATCCCACCCCTGGTTTGGGGACAGCTCCCTTGAGGCAGATAGCAGTACACAAAGTCTAGAAGGCTCCAGAACCCTCCTGATATCCAAGCATGTTCTAACCCACCCACCCTGTGTGTCTCCTCACCCATAAAAATAAGATAAGGATGGTAGTTGCCTCACCAAATCTAAGGAGCATTAAATGAGATGCTGTGACCAAAGCACATGGCATGGCTCTGGCTACTACAAATATGGAATAAATAGTCATCTGTTATTCAGGTATCCATGGGAGTGAGGGCGGGGGGTGGGAGGGTGTGGGGCACTACACTGCTCCAGTTCTGGGTCTAATGTGTATACTCTTCCACCTCGCTGTGTTTTATTGATGGAGATGCTGTGACTTGTCCCTCTGACTATCATCTTTGAGGAATCTCCTCATGAGAGTAGAGACATCACCCTGGTCTTAAACCTCTCACCCATTTTTTCTAGTCCATCATTATTTTAAGAGTAACCCCATATTTGAAATAGTGAGGCCTGCCCATTCCTTCTCCTAACCCTTTGCGATAGTTCTGGGAGCTTGAGAGGATGATGCCCATTTTAGAGATGGGGAAACTGAGACCTGGCTGATGACATATGTAGCCAAATCTGCTAGTCACAAGGTGGCTGAGTCCAGCCTCCTGCCTCGATGGCCATCAATAGACAGCACCCAGCAAGCTGGTCCAATTTCAGAGGCTCCGGGCCCATGTGAGTTAAGACCTGCAAAACACCCATGTCAGCGACAGTTCCCGCCACATGTCATGTGCACTGTTATTAAAAATCAATTCTCTGGGGCCAGAGAAGTGCCTGTGCTGACAGTGTGCAATCTGTTATTGTCACTTATTTATTATCCACTTCCTCCAGGGAGTTTGGGGACGGAAACATCAGCAGAACCATCTCACTGTTTCCAAATGAATGCTGTGGTAGCAAGGTCTCATTCCTCCGGCCCAAAGCCAAACCAGCTCCCTTTCCATTGCCTGCTGGTCCCCGTCCACCCCATCCCCCATCTGCCATCCATTCAGCCTATTATTTCTAGGGATGGGTTGGATGGCAGGGGATAGACCTGCCAGTTGTGTTTTGTTTTTGTTTTCTGAGACAGGGTTTCTCTGTGTAACCTTGGCCATCCTTGACTCATTTTGTAAACCAGGCTGGCCTCGAATTCACAGAGATCCGCCTGCCTCTGCCTCCAAGAGTGCTGGGATTGAAGGCGTGCGCCACCACAGCCAGCTGAATCTCTGTGCATGGGTTCAAGACTTGGAGTCATTCTGATGAGGAAAATTCAAAGAATCTGAGAGAGAGAAATAGATTTCCCCTGTCCATCTGTCTGTTTACTGGGGAGGATGATGTGAGTGTCACAGTATGCCAGGGGCTTCCCCTTCCACAGCTCACTGGGTGTCCTACCCCAGCCCCACTCCCATCATGAGGTCAGAGGAATGTATGCCTGGATTCAGCACGAAGGAGCTTGCTTCTTGAGTGAGGAGTCAGCAGGCTTTAGCACGATCATTCTAGAATCAGTGGGTTTGGGGCTAAAATCAATCTTAGAGCCTCTCACAGCAACCAAATATCTCAGTGGGGAGCAACCATTTTCTGCATATGGACCAATCCAGGAAAAATAACAACTTTTAAGGGCTATGTTTTTATGATATTTGTATCCTTTCTTCTAGTAATCTCACACATAGGATTTTACGTTACAGAAAAATCCCCAAATGAAGGAACAGTTCTATAAATCTGGCTCTTTGTTGCATTGTTATTTTTAACCTAAATTTTAAATATTACCCACCAGAGTCACAATGGGAAAATGTATAAAGAGATTATAACACAACTAGTCAATAAAACGCAGTTATTAAAAGAGATAAAGGTGAAAACTAGACACAGCGTGGGAAAGGGCTGAGTATTTAGCGATTGCGTGGGAAAGGAAACTTAATTATATCTTGTAAGCGTTGACACCTATGAACAGAGGCTCAAGGGAACAGGGGAAAGAATGGCTTCTGGCTGGCTTCTAGCGCTCTCAACCCCGGAACAAGCAAGGCAAAGTTCAGCAGGAATGGAGACTGCTGCACGGTGGCAACTTAGGGAGTTGGGCAAACGATGGGGCATTTATTTGGGGTTTTTTTAGGTGTGCATTGTGTTGAGTTCATGTGTGTAAGTCTGGGTACACATGTGCTGCAGTATTCGTGTGGAGGTCGGAGGACATATTGGGTGGAGAACCAAGTGGTTCTCCACTTGAGATAGATTCTCCTGTTGTTAACCACTGTGTTCACCAGGCTCACAGGCCTTTGAGCTTCCAGATTCTCTTGCCTCTGCCTCCCATCTTGCTATAGGAGAGCAGGGATGACAGATATGGGCTACTGCTGGCTCTATGTGGGTTCTGGGCATCTGGACTCAGGTCCCCATACTTAAATACAAGGGTCCTGCCCAGTGAGCCACCTTCCTAGCCCCAGGTAAGTTTGTTTTCAGTTAGGAATTGCATATGGGCCAATCCAGAAAAAATACCAATTTTTATGGGCTACATTTTTATGATATTTGTATCCATTCTTTTGACATTTGTATATTTGACTATTTGTATATTCTCTTCATGTTGCTGAAAAATCTCATTATTTTGATGACAATTTCAAAAATAATGAGAGTCTCATAACTGATGCTGTTTGGTGCAAAGAGGAGGACAAGCATGAAGGTTTAGGCATAGATAAAACCCAACAACGCCTTGGAAATACAATAAGGAACTGGAGGTGATGTGTGTGTGTGTGTGTGTGTGTGTGTGTGTGTGTCTGTCTGTCTGTCTGTCTGTCTTGTCTGTCTGCCTATTTCTGTCTGCCTCTGCCTCTACCTCTGCGCCTCTCTCTGTCTCTCTCTCTGTCTCTGTCTCTCTGTCTCTCTCTGCCTCTGTGTGTGTGCGCGCGCACGTATGCACACACGCGTGTGCATGCTGTGTCTCTTCCTGTCTCTCTCTGTTTCTTTATCTGTTTGTGTCTCTGTCTATGTATGTGTATTTGTCTGTGTGCCTGTGCCTGTGTATCTATCTCTGTGTCTTTCTCTCTCTGTCTCTCTGTGTGTATATATATATGTACCTGTCTGTCTCTGTGTATGTGTGTCTGTCTGTGTCTCTTTCTGTCTCTGTCTCTTTCTCTTAATCTGTGTGGGGTGTGTGTGTGTGTGTGTGTGTGTGTGTGTGTGTGTGTGTGTGTGTGTGTGTGTGTGTTCTATTGGCAAGTGCAGCTGAGTCCATTTCAGAGAACAGGACAGGAGGGTAGTCAGGGGTCCAAGTACAAAACTTTGTGTGAGGAAAAAAAATATTTTCTCTACTTCCCTTGTGATGTAGAATAAGCAGCAGGAACATCCCTGTGGGCATTCCTGTCCTTCTTTGGAGATCTGTGCACTCTTAGAGATCTTTGCCCCACACAGAGTCACATGCCTTGTGTGTGTGTGGTCCTAAATGTCACTTTCCAACGTCACATCAGGGCACCTGGAATCAGTTAGGACAGGGAGGGCTGCCCCAACGTGTACCAAGGGGGAGCCTGGACCATCATTCATCATCCTTCAGATTTTTAGCTTCTTATCCGCAAAGTAAGTGCACTGTTGATGCCCGTGAGGCACAGAGGATGCTTGAAGCCCTCCTGTAGTGCCCCCACTAAGGACTCCAGATGCTCTTTGTTTGGTTACCTTCCCAAGAGGGACCTCACGGCCTCACCAGAGAGCCAGCCCACCTCTCACAGCCTTGGCCGTTAGCGAATACTGGTGTCAAGATGAAATGCGGTGCCCTCCAGACCACTGCTTGAAAGCTAAACATTAAAATTTAGCAAGGACTTCACAACAAAGAGAAAGTCTTAGAGATGCCCCTTGTCGCGTCAGAGGTGAGAGTCAGCAAAGCTTAGCAGCTCGTTCACCTTCCTTCTGTGAACAAGCTGCAGTGATGATGGTAGGCACATACAGTAAGGGACATCTCTAAAGAGGGGAAGCTCTTGAGCTGAGAATCTCAGGGTGACACCTAGGAAAAGAGCCACGGGCCACAGTGAAGCATCTGTGCACCCCACCCATCTCAAGCCTCTCAGAATGAACAGCCTTTACTGGAATGTCGCCATTGGTGTCTGTTAAGCCTTCATCCATGTTCTGCCTGAGGAATGAGGGCTTTTGTGTCATTGTCACATTCTTCACCCTATGAGGAATGTGCCTCTATTATCCCAGTCTCACTTCTGAGTAAACTGAGGCTGAGTGAGACTACGTGGCTTGCCTTAGATAATGTAGTTGGGATTTGAATACACAGGACTATTTGCTCTCCAAGTCAGTTACCAAGGCTGAGAAGAAGTAGTTGCTGTTTTTCACTCACTACAGCTCATCACTACAGCTCATCATTGCAGCTCCAGAGGACCCATCTCCTCCTCTGGTCTCTGTAAGCACCCACATAAACACACAGACAAGTAAAATAAATACTCTTTTGAAAGGACGCGTGTGTTTGGAGGCTCATGGGCACTAACAGGTTTGCTACAAGGCAGATTTCATGTTAGAAGCAAAGAGTATGGCCAAATCAGCAAAAGTATAGACAGAAGCTGGAACACCTGTCTCTGGGCTCCTAACTTGAGGTAGACCAGGCTGGCCTTGAACTCACAGAGATCTGCTTGCCTCTGCCTCCCAAGTGCTGGGATTAAAGGTGTGAGTTGCAACCACTACACAGTACTGTTACATCTATCTTTATTTTCATGCATCTCATACTCTACTTGAAGATTTGGGCATTGTTGATTGACAGTTGAAGTGTTTACATCTTTACCCAGAGAAGCTTCTGATCAAAATTAAAGGGTTGTGATTTGGGGAGCAAGGGGGGGGGTGGGGTGGGTACGGGAGCATGGAACTGGCCATAGTGGAAAGATCTGGGAGGAGTTGGAAGAAAGAAAAAACCTGATTCAAATATATTGTATGAAAATAATTTTTAAATTAAAAAAAAAAAAAGAGGTGTGGTAGGCTAGAGGTCTTGGTACTCTTTGCCAGAGTTCACTTTATCTCGCCTCCAGCCCAGGAATGGAGCCATGGGGCTCACTGCTGCCTTCAAATTTGTGGAAAAGATAACCGTGGGCTTCTGCTTTATATGAGCAATGCCTTGTGGGGATTGGTCTCGAAATAAATCCAAAATCAAAGCATGACCACTCACTGGATCCTACATGATCTGGAGCCTTAAGGGCTTTGTACCCTCTCCACCCGTCCCAGCTGGTTTGTTTAGTAAGTTGTGTTATAATAGACCCCACTATGATATAGTAATGTAATAATAGCCCATCAGGACTGTCTTCCTGATGAGTGGATAAGAAACCAGCTCAAACTAACGTAGGCATAAAAATAAAGGATCTATCCCTCAAACAAATGAAAAGTTCAGGGAAGGCAGTGGCTCTGGGACCAAGCGCAGACATATCAGCGATGCCACCAGAAGTGTACCATCTTGCCCTTCAGCCCTCTGGGTTTCCCTCACAGGTGGGGCATACTTACCCACTTCTTATTCTGACCTTCAGTGCATCCTCGCAGGCTTGGAATTTCCATTTTAGTGGCTTAGCAGCTTTTAAAATGAAATCTCCCCTCACTTCTGAGCTCCAGAGGGAACCCCAGGAATGTCTGTCTCTCCCTGGCCCTAAAAGGACGCTCCTACCATCCCTCTGAAAGTGTGAGTGTACCTGTGCTGGAAGGAATGGGTAATGGAGAGCAAGTGTTCAAAAGTGTGCGCACATGCATGTACACAGGAGCTACCCAAACCACAAAGATGCAAGAAGCCCGATGGCCAAGGCTTACACCTCTTCGATGGAAAGAGATGGTAGAACAGGCAGTAGGGTATGCTTAAGCAATCTCAGAGGGGTAACAAATGGTGCTTAGGAGAGGCAGTGAGCCCAGGCATCAGCCAATGGCCTGAAAGTTCCTGTAGACTTGGGGTATAGTGTTGGGTTTCCAGTCTCCTTTGTGATTGTAGTGTAATCTTCCTGAGTGGTCAAGTGTTCCTAAAAAGCTTGATGATGTCTGGCTCTCTTTGATGGATAGAGCCTCTAGTGCACAAGGGAACTCTGGGGACAGTCCCTTCCTGTGCCTCAGGAGATAAAGGGAGCAAGCACAACAGGGTGGGGGATGGGAGCAGGTCACGGGCACTATGGGGCTGCTAGCATGACAAAGCACAATACTTATATATTCGAGAGTGAGGCAGAGGCAGGTGGGTCTCTGAGTTCAAGACCAGCCTGGTCTACAAATTGAGCCCCAGGACAGCCAGGGCTACATAAAAAAAACCCTGTCTCAAAATAAAACTGCTAGTTCCCTGAGGCTTCAGGATGAGCCTCACATTTGTGACACTGCTTGTCCAGACCCAGCAAGAACTCAGATCATTTGTGCCATCTCTGTGCAAACTGTGAGCACCTGGGCCATTGTCTGTAACAAGTGGCAGGGAGGTGTCACGCTGCTCTAATGACTCCATCCTCTGCATCTGACAGTTCATATGTGTCCCTTTAGCATCACCTAGAGCAGTGATCTTCAACCTTCCTAACCGTGGGACCCTTTAATACAGTTCTTCATGTTGTGGTGACCCCCAACCACAAAAAATTCCCATTGCTACTTCATAACTGTAATCTTGATACTGTTATGAATCACAATGTAAGTATCTGGTAGGCAGAATATCAGATATGTGCCCCCTAAGAAAGGGTTCGACCCCCAAAGGGATAGTGACCCACAGGTAGAGAACCACTGCCCTAGAATGAGGGAGGGGAGGTCCCGAGCATTTTATGGAAATGCAGAGAACTTCAAGCCAACTTCACTTCCAAAGAGGAGTAAGGGAGAAGAGCGAAACATGAAAGGACACATGCACCCATTTCTCTGTCATCATTAAGGATGGTGACTTCCATGCTAGAGTCCTTCCTTGGGGACTAATCCAAGACCAAGAGCCTGCACCATAGGTGGACTGCATCTCAGTTGTCCTCATAAATTGTCGCCCACTGGTCTGCAGGTCTTGGAGATCTCAGCAGCACAGCTCATAATAATGGGGCACGTGTCTTGAAGACAGCCAAAGCTGTTGTTGGGCCCCTCGGTGTTTTTAAATTAGCACTCCATGACACTGATGGGGAGGAAGCCTCGTTCCGAACTGATCTACAACGGATCTGGGCACCTTTGCCCCGGCAGGTTGGGCCAGCGTGATTCATAACTAACCTCCTGAAACAGAGAGAAGTGATGCTGACAGACACAAGAGGAAGAGCTGAGCTTCGCACTCTCTGGAGGAATGCGTCCCTCCTTCCAGCTGTCCCAGGTGCCTCCAATCAAAGGACAGCCTGCACCTGGGAAATCCCACCAAGAACAGGGCTGGTGTGAGGGTGACAGCGGAGACCAGGCTGAGAAAGAAGTGGAGTTGAGAGCAGTGGTTCTCAGCCTTCTTAATTCTGTGACCCTTTCATAAGATTCCTCATGTTGTGGGGACCCCCCCCAGCTGTAAAATTATTTTCGTTGCAACTTAATCACTGTAATTTTGCTACTGCTGTGAATTAAAAATATTTTTAGACCTAGAGGATTATCAAAGGGGTCGTGACCCACAGGTTGCAAACCTCGGGTCTAGAGGATAGCACAAAGAAAGCATACCTGCTCAGCACATAGAAGGCCCTGAGAATTTTACAGGGGAAGGGAAAATGAGTCTTTGCCATAAGCAATAGGAGAAGCCCCTAACCCTTTCCCAGTGAACTGGAACTTCGGAATCTCAGGTCTCCCACCCTAGACCCAGAGGATGGAGACCAGACTAGGAAATCTGAAGTTGTCTTTATTAGTATATACGAATCACACATGGCAATGGGTTTCACTGTGACATTTTCAGGAATGTCTATAACATGTTTTAATCATATCCACACCCCATTTTCCCCTCTTGTCCTGATCACCTGCCTCCTCCCCATCAACTAGTCCCCCTTCCAATCCCACAGTACTTTAGTTGTTGCTTGAGTGATACAATGTATTTCCTTGGAGTTATGACAGGAGCTAGATTAGGTTTTTGTTTTGTTTTGTTGTTTTGTTGAATACCTTTACATTTTCATTTGTGTGTTATATGCCTGCCTATATGTCTGTGCACCACATGTGTGAGTTACAGACAGTTGTCTAAAGCCTTATCGGTTGAGCCATCGGGTCATTCTGAGTTATGAACAGTTGTAAGCCACCATGTGGGTGCTGGGAATCAAACCTGCTCTTAACTGCTGAGCCATCTCCCCAGCCCTTGAAGCTGAGGAGTTGTGTTGTTGTTGTTGTTGTTGTTGTTGTTGTTGTTGTTGTTGTTGTTGTTTTACAGGACCATGAGTACCTTACCAGTGGCTGTACTACTATAGGAAATATTTCTCCCTCTCCCAAGACCTGTAGGTCATCAGGGAGGGGTAAAGAGTTGTGAGCCCTTCCTTCCTGTTAACTGTTAACTATGCGCCATCCTCAGGGAGGGATGGAGCCCCAGGTCCCCTCCCTGCCCATCCAGACAGAGTGTTGATGGGTCCAGTCTTGTGCAGGTCTTACACAAGTAACCATAGATGCTTTGAAGGCAAGAGTGCATCAGCCGGACCCTGTCAGGAAGTTAACCTTCCACGCCACACCTCCACTTCCTTTAGTTCTTATGAGTTGTCTGCCCTCTCTTTCGCTATTTTCCCCAAGCCTTATAGCTGAGCGCTCAATAGGCACTTACTCTTAGCACTTCAGTAGTTATGTCACTGTAGTCACCAATAGCCACTACAAAAGGAAACTTCTCTGACCAGATCTGACAGCAGCACTAAACTAAAGTATCAGCACAGTTATCTAGAAGACACTTTAATGGGCACATTCTTTCCACTTACAAAAAAAAGAATGAAAGAAAAGACAGTATTAGGTTCCCCCATGACCTCTCCTGCCTCAGGATTTTGGCCAGGATATAGTGCCAATGCCAATGTGAACCAAGCCTCAATTCTAAGCAGAGAATGGTCAGTTACCTCCCATAACTGACTTGTTACTATTGTACCAGTGGGGACATGTTGCCTGGCCAGTCAGCCCTCTAGAACACACATCCACAATTATCTCTGGGGAACCATGGGAGGGGGGCCCAGCAGGAGGTTCCAGCTCAGTTGCAACTTACCTTCCCTCTGCCCTGAGCCCAGAGCACGTGGCATCTTCAGCAATAAGGTCTTCTCACCTAGTTCTGATAGGTACCTGTGTTGTTTGGGGTCCTTGAGGGAGATAGCCAGCTCATCATAGTACTGGGATTTTCCTGTAGTAACCTGTAGCTTCTGGGAATAGCTTTGTCTACTCACACATGGCAATTCCATTCATGCTCTTCTTTAACTTTTTACCCAAGTAAATATGAGGTTTGTTTGTTTTGTTGTTTTTGTTTCATTTCAGTTTCATTTGTTGCTGGGCTTTTATGTTTTGTTCTTTGTTTGGAGAGTTGTTTGGTTGGTTTTGTTTGTTTTTTTTCAAGACAAGGTTTCTCTGTGTAGCCCTGGCTGTCCTGGAGCTTGCTACATAGACCAGGCTGGCCTCAAACTTGGCTATCTTCCTCCTGCTGCCTCCTGAGTGCTGGGATTCAAAGCATGTGCCAGCTCAGCCCAGCTCCTTGGGACTTTTTCCTACATTTGTAGTTTTGGTTGGTCCTCCCACCATCTTCTTCTCATTCCTGTATCCCGACTCTGCGTTGTCCCTATCATTCACCAATTAACACTTAAAAAAATAGTCAATTCTGTCTGCGTAGTCTAACACGTGCACTGGAGCCTCGTGTGACAATCTGACTGCTGGTCATTGTCATTTGACAATTAGAAGCTGAGGCTCAAAAGAGAATAAGCCATTTTGCCCAAGGCCAAACAGCTGGTAAGTGACAGAGACAGAGGCTGAAAGCAAGCAACCTGGCTCCAAAATAGATGTTATTAGCCACTATCAGACTACAGAACAGATAGTATTAGCCACAGTTTTATCAGACACAAAGCATCATCTCTGAAACCCCAGTGCTTCCATTAGGTGGATGTGGCTCTTGGCTTTTCAGGCGTGAACTCTGGAGCCCAGAAAAAGCAGCTTTATCCCAGTGATGGTCCTCTACCAAAAAGAATTGGTTTCTGAATCTCCCCCCACCCCGGTTCATAGAGTTTGAAAGTGCATCCGACCCACCACCCCCGAGCCCTCAGCCCTCCACCCCACGGCCATGGCAGTGGCAGCTAATGTCACTAGCTGTCGGGCTCTGGGAACCACAGAAGGGCGGCTGGGTAGGTGTGCTGGGCTCACTGGGGTCACTGACCAACCTGTGCCTTCTGCCTCAGAACCCTCCATGGCAACGACATTTCCAGTGTTCCTGAAGGCTCCTTCAATGACCTGACGTCCCTTTCTCACCTGTAAGTAGCCTCTTTCTCAATGTGCTCAAAACAGAGAGTGGTGATGGTGACAGCCTCAGTGTCATCACTTTGTGTGTGTCCTCGTGTTATGCAGTTGGCCCTCCATAGCACAGGGGACTGCCTCCAGGAGCCCCTATAGCCCACGGATGTTCCAGTCACTCACGTATAGGAAGGCTGCATATGCATAGGATGCCACACATCCTCTTGTGTACATGAGACAGTCTCTGGACTACCTAGGATACCTACTACAATGTAAACACCTTGTAAATAGTGATTATACAATGCTGGTTATAGAATAAGGACCCAAAAAGTCCAGCCTTATATGTGTTCATTACAAGCGAAACCTTTAAAAGTTGTTTTGGGCCCATCATTGGTTGGACCTGCAAAGAGGAAATCTGAGACTCAGAAGGCCAACAGGGGATTGTTTTGAGATCCTGTATTCAAACTGTATGCAATGTCTTATTGTTTCAGACACCTTCAACAGCATTAGCCAGCCTGTCAAACAATACAGATGTTTGAACCCTTACCGTACCCTAAACACTTGCAACGAATTGTCTGATGTATTTCTTATAGCATTAGGCACTTTATTCTCCTATGTGTGATGAAATTAGGACTCAGGAAAGTTAAAGAATTCTTCCTGAGGCTGCACAGCCAGCAAGTAGCCAGGTCCCTGTTTGCCTTGACCCCATGGGCATATCGTCAACCATTCTGCGTGCCTTTTCTCATTCTACGAAGGAAACTGAGACCATAAGTAATAGGGGAGTGCCTGAAACTCACTCATAAAGCCAGTGAGACTTCAGAGTAGAGCTCGCTTCCCTGGATTCCCAAGCCAGCCCTCTTTTCCCCAGCCAGCTCTCTCAGGTAGCATTGTTTTCTGAGGATCTACCATTTCTGTTGGTAAGACTGTATTCCTCCTCTGTTTATATTTGAATTATTTGCATGTTGTGTGCCTAGGCCGAAATACTGATGTGTAGGCATTCTATGAGTCAAAAATAGAAATGGTAAAAAAAATATATATATATATATGTGTGTGTGTGTGTGTGTGTGTGTGTGTGTGTGTGTGTGTGTGTGTGTATAGGACTTTTTTTTTTTGTAGTGAATTGTAGTGTTTTCTTCCCAATCCCTTTGGAGAAGCTTGGGTTTAACTGTGGCTCACTCCCCTGTATCTTCAGTCTCACTGGCTTGAAGCTGCTTTCTAAACCTGGAGCTTGGAACTTCCTTTAAAGAGCACATCTTTTTTTTGGGGGGGGGGGGTGGTTTTTTTGGTTTTTCGAGACAGGGTTTCTCTGTGTAGCCTTGGCCATCCAGCCTGGTCTACATCTTCTAACAGACCCTTCACATGAGAGCCACATGAGAGGGTGGACATAGGTCTGGAATGCAACCCTGGAGAGCCAGGACTACAGTAGAGCTAAGGACAGAATTTTCCAGAGAAGTGAGAATGAAACCTCAGAGGTGGGGTGGCATTTAGGTGCCAATGGAACATCTGCAGAATTGGAAGTAGACTCTGGAAACAGATTTGTGCCCAGTGGAGTCGTGTCCTCTAGTCTGCACTCCAGACTCTTCCAATTTAGTTTCAAAACCCTGAGTTTTCAGGAAGTCACAGGTGGCGGGGGGGTGGGGGGTGGGAAACGGGAGCCTGTGAGCCAGGCCAAGCAGAGCCTAACTTCCTCTTCTGCCTTCCAGGGCCCTGGGAACCAACCCCCTCCACTGTGACTGCAGTCTGCGTTGGTTATCAGAATGGATAAAGGCTGGATACAAGGAGCCTGGCATCGCCAGATGCAGTAGCCCGGAGTCCATGGCCGACAGACTTCTGCTCACCACTCCCACCCACCGGTTCCAGTGCAAAGGTGGGTGCCGCCTGCCTACCACCCGTCTGCCCTCACAGGGTCTGCTGTGTTTCCATGCACATGTGACTTGTAAAAACACAGTCTAACTCATGCATACAACCTAGGTAACATAGGTATACTGTATACTTTATCTCTACTTATAATACATTGTAAATGCTGTGTACAAAGTTGTTACATTGTGTAGTTTAGGAAATACTAACCAGCACTTGATTAGTATAGGCACAGCTTTCTTCCAGATATGTATGATCTGTAGTTGGCCGGCTCTTCAGATGTGGAAATCTGCCTGTGAGAGAGCCATGAATAGAGAGAGCTGACTGTACTCACTGGCTCCTTCTCTGCATATTTACTAAGGCTGAAAACAACCCTAACCTGCATTCCTCTCCCAGTAATATTAGCATCCCCACTGAACTGCCATGAGATTTTTATAAATGTAATATTTATAAATGTGAGTGTGTGTGTGTGTGTGTGTGTGTGTGTGTGTGTGTGTGCGCGCGCGCGCGCGCGCGCGCGCGCGCACAGAGAGAGAGAGAGAGAACAGTGTATCTGTGGAGGCCAGAGGACCACTTATGTCCTTCCACCATGTGGACTCCAGAGATGAACTCAGGTCCTTGAGCTTCGTGGCAAGCACCTTTAACCACTGAGCCATCTTATCCCCGTATGTGTGTATTGACTCATTATAACAAGCCACTCCTGAATTCTTACATGGCACGATCTGTAACACTTATTTTTTTTTCCTGTGGCATACTAATTAATTCTTCAACATTTCTATTGGTGCATGTTTGTAATACCCTCGTGTTAAATATTCAGAACAACTAAGCCTTAGAGAAGTTGAATAAGTGCTCCCCACTGGGTGGTGTTGACGGTAAAACCCAGAGCCTTGCTCATCTTGACAAGCGCCTCCTGCTGAGCCACATCTGTATGCCAGGTTAATGCATAAGCCCACACCATCAGGACCCCAGGTCTTCCTAACTCTGGAACCTGGGCTTCTGACCCACACAGCGCTGCTGTCATCCACCACAACCTACTCAACTATTTCCTGGTTTTAAATCGTCACATTATTTCCATTTTCCTCCTTACAGTGAATGCGTGAAAGTGTTTCTCTGTTTACCATTATATCCTTAGAAAAGATTCAGAGACTGGCTCAAACTATGTGGTCTTCAAACAGTTTGCAGAATTGATTCCCAGAGTAGGTGGTGATGAACTTGGGCTCTCATCAGTGCCCTCCAAGCATCTTTTTCTTAGAGAACCAGGTTCTTTTGTCTTATTTTTATAGTCGGAGTATCTCCTTTATTTTATCTGCCCTTAATTTTGAGGCATCCTGAATTTAATTTCAGAATTTATTTTGCGTTTGCATTGAACATGTATCTGTTAATGCCCTTTGCTCATCTCCTAGAATCTTAATGTTCAGTTCTTATTTTCCGTTTAAAACTTAGCCATGTCCCGTGTGGCTGCTGAAAGCAGAAAAACATTCCATTGATTTAAAGCTAATTTTAACTTTCTGCTTCCTGCTTCTGAGACATCTGATCTGATACTAGAGGGACTCAAATAGCCCTGGAATAGTGGCACTCAGTCACCTGAAGAGCTTTAAAAATCGATGCTCAAGGGCAGGGGTGTGTCTGGGTAGAGCTGCTGGCCTGTGTACGGTCGGGTTGGATCCCAGTGCTTGCAAAATAACGTTGGTTCTGGACCTCACAATCTCTGTGTGAGTTTACAGTCTAGGCATGGGATTTAGGCTGGTTCTGACTTGTCCTTTTGTGTCAAGAGAAATCTCGGTACCCCGGGAACCCCTCAGTCAGAGGCAAGCATGAGCAGATGGCTCCTCTCATTCCAATGTAAGCCCTAGTTGGACCTACTAGTCTCAGAGATCTTTGGGGGGCCATCTACCTACAAAAGGTCATTCACCAGTGTGAATCTCAACCCATCTCCAGGTTGAGGAATATATATATCTCCATGGCTCATGCTCAAAGCTGTCTGCAGCAGTAGATGCAGCCCCCCTTTTACTTTTGGCAAAGCTCTATATGGGAACTCTGACCTCCTTTCAAACCATACAAAAAACACAGGAGATGCTTAAAACATCCATGGGTGACAAAGGCAAATTCTTCCCGTCAGCGCCTTTCAATGTGGCATCACTCCCCCTAAGGTCTTGCAGGAAGGACTCTCTGTGTGTGCCTTGGCATCCCTCCTTGGCTATTCTGTGGGAAAGGGCTTGGCAGGGGCAGAGAAAGAGAAGGCTGAAGCAGAGCCTGCGCCCAGAACTTCCTGGAATAGAAGATAGGCGGGAGGGTTCTAATTATGGCGCATTGTTTGCAGATTAGCACCCGGATCGGATCAGGCTAATTACTGTAATTGATTTGCCTGGAGAAGGGTTTCTGTATGATGTCCTGCTGGGATTCTTGCTCTCTGGACAGCGGCTGAATTAGTAGTACTCTCCCCAGATTGGATGTACAGCCTCAAGAGAGCCAGCTGCCCTCTGGGCCTAGAGATGGGAGGGAGCCAGAGCAGAGGGGAAGAGAGGTGAGTTAGCCGACTCAGAGAGCTGACACCCACACTTTGGTTCTGCTACCCAGGGCCAGTGGACATTAACATCATGGCCAAGTGCAACGCCTGCCTCTCTAGCCCGTGCAAGAACAACGGCACATGCAGTCTGGATCCTGTGGAGCAGTACCGCTGTGCCTGCCCCTACAGCTACAAGGTAAGGCAGGAGGCTCTGCCCACCATTCATGCCCAGGCCCTTCCTTTGTTCTGGCTGCAGGGGGAGACCCCATGTAGCTGATCTGACTTAGAGTAGCCTCAATAACTCTACAACACAATGTGACCCGCCCCACCCCCTCAAGTGGCATTTGTCAACAACATCCCGATTCTCCTGCATCAGAGGAGACCCGTGGAATCTTGACAACGATGCTCTGAGATAAGAAAGAAATGTTACATGTGTGCTTTCTTTATGAGTCACAGCGAGATTGCAACCGAGGGAATTGAAAGACCTCTTAGCAAAGGCATCCTTTGAACCCAGTACCACCCTGACTGCCATTCCATGGAATACAGGGATTATGGATTCCAGGCTTCAATGGCCTGGGGCTTCCAAGGTCACCCACATAGTTGGCAATCCCAACGAAAAGATTGAGACTACCAGTTCTCCTATCCATTCCACCAGAAACCCATGCTACTTCCAAGGCAATCTTCTGCCCCATTCTTCTTTCCCAGCACACTCCAGAACAAGGTACACTGTCCCTACTAATATGTATGGACTATGTGCTATGCTCTCTGCTTGGCACCTGGCTCATGCTTTCTCCTATAACCCTATGAAGAAAGCCTACTTTTTTAATAGGTGTAGAGACCAGGCTTCCTGCTGGGCATGGTGATGCATGCCTGTAATCCCAGCGCTCTGGGAGACAGAGGCAGGCAGATCGATGTGAGTTCGAGGCTAGCCTGGTCTACAATGTGAGCCCAGGACAGCCAGGAAAAGGAAGGAAGGAAGGGGAAAAAAGCCAAACCAGGCTTCCATAGACTTGGGATTAAAACTCAAGACTATATAGTCCCAAAGCTAAAGTCCTTTCCCCTGAAGAGGTTCCTGAATAGCTAAACCCCTCTCAGTGCCTCACTGGGATCAGCAAAGACGAGGCTCAATGCTCCTCCATGGGGTCCTTTAGATCCCAGCCCTCCAGCTACCATCTGAATGCACTGGACAGCCCGCAGCCCATCTTGTGCACCATCTGCACAAGCTGAGTGACGGGAACACGGTGTGTGCATCCTCCAGGAACTGTGCCTGTGTAGTTTCAGGCTTGAAAGGGAGTTCCTTTCTGGGGAACAGCTACCTGGTGGCTTTCTCAGCTACTGTCTGGCTGCTAGCAGACAGTGTCAGAGTGCCACCTATGGGCCTGGAACAAGAAAGCCCAAGGATTCCTTTTATTTTTTTATTTTATTTTAATTTTATTAATTTATTCAGATTACAATTCCATTGGTATCCCATCACTTGTATCCTCCCATTCCTCCCTCCCTCCCGCTTTCACCCTATTCCCCTCCCCTAGGTCTATGACCGAGGAGGACTTCCTCCCCCACTATATGGTCATAGGCTGTCAAGTCTCATCTTGGTAGCCTGCTTATTCTTTCCTTGAGTGCTACCAGGCCTCTCCATCAAGGGGAGGTGGTCAAATATGGAGCACCAGAGTTCATGTCAAAGTCAGTCCCCACTTTCCACAAATTCCTTTTAAAGGGATGTCCCTGAAGCCTTAAATTTTGCAGAGAGTCCCAGAACAGAGAGAAAATGGCATGATTCAGGCACGGATCCACTGAGACATAGGCATGTGTTCAGTGGTGGGGAGGCGGGTCACAGACTCTGGAATTACAGAGAAGCCTGTGTGGACTGGATGGAGCGATGCCTTGTGCCATCTGCGAATCGATGATCAGTGACGTCACCTCAGCCTTCTCATCTGGACACAGGTGCCATGTGTGCAGTACACCTAGGAAAGGACGATGGGAAATACTTGATAACCCGGTGCATTGTCACCTTGACCTTCCCTCTCACAAGCTGATCAGTCGCTCGCACAGGAGTGTGAGAGTCACCACCAGTAGCCTATGGTGTGCCGCTGCGTTCATTTGGGACTCGGTTTACAACAAAATATCAAGGACTTCCACGCATGTTGCTGCACTGCCTGGGGAAACCAGAGTTTTCTAAGGATGCAGAGCCATTGCTGTTGATCTTCCGTAAGGCCAGGCCTTAGTCAAGCAGTTGGAGTGCACTATCTTACACAGCTCCCTGGATCCTCCAGAGATAGTAGTTCTCCTCCTCATTTGAAATGCCAACTTGGATTCGCAGATACAAAGAGCTTACCCAATGCTCCACCACCTACAAAGCACAGAAGTTAAAACCAGAACCCAGCCCAGTCTTCTCTGGTAACTGGCTCTCCCTATACCTTGCCCTCCCACCCACAAGAGAGAACTAACACACTCTGCAGCACAGAGCTGTAACAAGGTTAAAATGTTCACACGTGCACTTCGCCTACCTAGGTGCCAGGTTCAGTAGACATTCCACAGGACTGAACAATCTTGCCACTATTCCAGGGTTTAGGAAAATGAAATATATCTGATTTTTTTCCCCCTACCACTTAGCTTTGTGCACGAGCACATATGTTCAGTGGCCCAGAGCAGTACTACTTGGGTACTTTGTGTGCCCAAGAATCTTATTAAAATGTAGGTCTTGATTTGTGGGAGCTGGGGGCCAGGCCTGAGATGGTATATATTTAACAAGCTCCCTGGAGCTGCCCAGGCTACTAGTCCAAGGAGTAACAAGGTCTCTGAGAGGTTCCCCAGCCCCACCTGACACATAGATTCCAGTGAGGGAACTGCTCCCAGGCTCTTTAAAGAAAGCCAGCAGCCCAGATTCTGTGAGGGGACGGGGAGACAAGGTGAGACGGAGAACATAGATTTGAGCAAAATGCACTGGAAGAGAACTGAATTGGGCTAATTAGGCAGACATTGGAAATGGTCTTTTTTTTTTTTTTTTCAAGGATATGTGACAGAAATCTCCATCTCTATCCCCAATTACTGTGTTTCCAAGCACTAGAAATGCCTCCTAAATTCCTGTGCTCAGCCTACAGGCGTACACACTACACCACCCTTGGGTGGTAGGGGAGGCCGTGGACTCTACCTTGTCCAAGTGGTACTTGCAAGATCCCCGGGGTAGACAGGCCAGCTGACCAGCAGGGATGGGCGAGTCCCACTGGGTCCTTTCTGAGGCTCTCTTTAGTCTGCTGTTCATATCCATCTTGCTAGTACTACCACCACCCATGCAGGCATCCCTGAACTACTCAGCATCCTCATCCGTACCTCAGGGACCCCAGGCACGGTCATCACTGCCACTGTTTACAGGGCTGCATCACCTATGAGGTACCTTGCAGGTAATGTGATTTTTTTTTTTTTTTTTTGCAGTGGTAGTTCATTCCCTGCAGGGCAGGTAGAGAGTGAGCATCTCGTGTATGAAATGCTTGAGACCAGCAGCATCCCAGATTTCAGGTGTTTCTGGATCCTATAACGACTTGGGCTATGCGTACTTGGGGCTGGAGACCTACCTGAGCGTGAGTCCCAGAACCCGTGTCAAAAAAAGGCCTGGCATTGTAATGCTTACCTGTCATCAAGAGACAGAGACAGAGACAGAGAGGGATCCAGAAGACAGAACCCAAATCTAACAATGAACTTAGCCTGTTTTGCATACACACACATAGCCTGTCATTGTGGGCATTTTTACTATACCCTCACCCTGATCATGACCGTCTCCTGAAGTTAAGGGTATAACTTTCCACTTCTTGTGACCTACTGGTACTCCTACGTTCGGTCTGCAAGTGTACTTTGCATTTCTGGGTTAAGCATACTCTACCTCGCTCCCATTTCATGGGACATAAAAGCAAGGTCAAAGAAAACTAGGCATCCATCAGGCACCGAGCAGCCTGCCTAGACGCGGCTCCAGCCCACGCACTCTGGAGCCCAGGTTTTTAGAGGAACAGAATAATGGTCCAGCAGAGAGGTGCCTGGTGCCGAATTTGGACTCAGCTGCCTGGGTTCGTCTGCTGGCTGCCTGTTTCACTAACTTCTGTGAAGTCTCAGACCTATTACCTTCTTTTCCAAGTCTGCCTTCCCTATCTGTAAAAAGGAGCGTAACGACAGTTGTGCCGGTCTCACAGGGTTCTTGGGAGCATTATATGTGATCATGACTATAAAACACTTAGCATGGAAAATATGCTCAACAACATGAGTGGGAATCCATATTACACCCTCCGTTCCAGACACTGACTTCCAGAAGGGGCCCTGAGTCACCACGGTGGCTTGGGCGGGTAAAGCCAGTTAGCTCCTCACAGTACACAGCTCCTCTTCCTCTCTCCTCCTCTCAGAAACCTGTGTGGGGCTCACATAAACAAACAAGACAGACAGGGACTCTGCCTTCCAGCTACTGGAGAGAGGCCTGCGGCTCCAGCAGGCAGGAGAGTAGGAGGATACATCTGGGCCCACAGTGGAGGCTGTCCTGGCCCAACGCCTCAGGCTCTGTTGGCAGTAAGCACACAGCCAGCAAGCCCCAGTGCCATGCCATCGCAGGCCCTGGCAGCAACAGAAGACGGGACAGGCTCTTCTTAGGCAGATGGTGAGCAGGTGGTGGCGGCGGTAGGAGGGCTCCCATGATCACCCTGGCTTGGCATGCGCTCAAGTCACCGAACCCATGGCTCAAAAATATATGCAGCAGACGCCTCCCCAGGCCTGGTGCTACCAGGTCCAGTAAAGTACAGCTTGCATGTCCCAATGGAGTATAGGACCCATGTCCCAAGTATAGGCTCTGTGTCCCAAGAGAGAAGCAGGAGCCATGGAGGCAAGAGGATCCCTGGGGCATCAGGTTTAGTGTCTGCAGTCTGTGCCCCGGGGTCACCCACAGGGCTGTTGTCCTGATTATTCCTTCTACCTGGCATGAGCATCCCCACCTGCCACAGACTGGCTCCCTCTCAACTCATAACCCTGAGAGGAACCTGGTCCAAAGGAACTCTGCCTCACACCAGCCTATCGCAGCTCTTAGTTTGGCCTGGCCTTGGACTCACCTATGAAACCTAAGAACAGACGCGGGCACCAAGTCAGTCAAGGCGGAACTGGGGCAGAATGCCCCTCCATAGAACACAGGTCTACAGGTTATGCTCGTGTTGTGGAGTATATTTAAACCTCAATAAAAAACAAATAGCAACCCCATCTGCTAGCTCCTCCAGAATGCCTACTGTGTGCCAAGTGTGTTACGTAATGCGCGACGCTCCCTTCTGTGAAAGCTCCCGTGTAATTCCCACAGCAACTCTGTCATAGGTCAAAGGGCTGGCTTGTGGCCAGTGTCAGCCAGGAAGAGGTGGACCTGGGAAGGAAAACTCACCCAGACCCCCAGCCCGTAGTCAGGCTCTGCGGTTTAGAACAGCCTGTGGACTCCGGGAATCAGACATGCTGGAACTCTGGCCGCTCCACACACCTCTCCTTCTCATGAGGGGAGAGAGATAGAGAGAGAGAGAGAGAGAGAGAGAGAGAGAGAGAGAGAGAGAGAGAGAGAGAGAATGATGACTGCTTTTGTCTTGCACTGATATCCTCTCTCCATCTCTCCTTCATCCCTGGTTTCTCCTGGGTCACAGAAGCCACCAAAAGCCTCACTTACCAGATGCTTCTCCCCACTCTGTTCCTCAGGGCAAGGACTGCACCGTGCCCATCAACACCTGCGTCCAGAACCCGTGTCAGCACGGAGGTACCTGCCACCTGAGTGAGACCCACAAAGACGGATTCAGGTAATAGCTCAACCCTGACCTCTCTTCTCAGAGAGCTCCTGGGTCAGACTCCTGCATAGGAATGATGCCGGGGGGTGGGGGAGTATAACCCCTGTTCTGTACAGGAGGAAACTGAGGCACCAAAGGATAAGCTCTCTCCCCAGAGTTACAGAGTCTTGGTACAGAGATTTGAATCCAAGGGCCAGCCTCCACTCGCTGAGCCAGGAGGTCCCCAAGGGAGGCTGCAGATGATGGCTAAAGTCAAAGGACGGGACACTGGCCAAGAAGCCCGCCACTCCTTTCTGTGTCACAAATAATAGTAGGGGCGGCTGCTGCCACATTCTGTGTGCCACGTGGGAATTCCTGCCACATTATCACTCCTAAACTGCCTCGCACTTGTATTGGGGGAGGGGCGGTTCTGTCTGCATTGAGCCTAGAGGAAACTGAGACACAGAGACGAATGGTCCCACGCGTATCCTGGCTCTGGTTCCTGGTTCTTCTAATGGCGCTTCTAGCCCATTCTTACTAGGTGGCAACTGCTAGGGGTGACGCTTGTGGCCCATCTGTCTCCCAGCAGCTTTCAGGTGTGCACTTTGCCCAGCTGTGGCCCAGCAGAAGCAGATCACTGGAAAAGGGGGCCTCCCACAGTACATCGGGTTAGGCAACAGTCCCTTCACAGGAAAGATGAGACCCTGGTGCCAGGCAGACACCGGGCAACATCAAAGCCCAAATTGCACATAATTAACTATCAAAAAGTCTTCCAGCCAGAGGCTGCTGTGTGGTCTAGGGAAGAAATCACCAGAGAACCCAGCTGGCTCATGCGTCCCCCTGCCAAGCCAGCCACACCCAACCAGGACTCCTGAAAAGTGGAACGCAGGAGCTGTTCCTGTTCCTGCCTGGAGTCAGTCAAACCACCCACTTCTGTTCACCAAGAACAAGAGAGGAGATGGCTGTGGTGGTTCCAGTCAGGAAGTATACCCCCAGGGATGAAAGTGGATGGGTTCTGCCCCAACTCAAGCCTGTGGTGGGGGCAGAGCTTCTCTGACAGGGCCCTGCTTCACCTTCCATCTTGGACAATTTTCATGTGAACTGGAAACTTAACTATCTTTGTAGGGAATGGCATGTCTGTGTGTGCTCCTGGGAAGTGCCACCTTCTGCCGTAGGACAGCACTCCAGCAGGCAGGCAGAGACACAGTAGCGGGGGCAGGGCTTATGAAGAATGGCTTCACCACCCTCTTCAATCCTGAGTCAGTTCCTATGTCTTCCCAACTGCCCAGACAAGAAGGCTTAAAATAATCGAAATATTCCCCACAGTGCTGGAGACCTGGCACCCAACACTCAAGTGTGTGCAGGACCTAGCTCTTTCTAAAACCAGTGGGAGGGAGCATCACTCCCTGTCTAGTCCTGGATTCTGGTTTACTGAAGTCTTAGGTGCTCCTTGCCTTACAGCTGTATCATTGTAGCTTTAATCTGCCTCATCACAGAGCCCTTGGGCTATGTGTCTCTCCACAGCTGTCCTCTTTCAATAGTGGTTCTCAACCTGTGGGCCATGACCCCTATTATGTCAAATGACCCTTTCACAGGGGTCAGATATCAGATACCCTGCATATCAGCTATTTATATTACAGTTCATAGCAGTAGCAAAACAACAGTTATGAAGTAGAAACAAAGTAATGTTTATAGTTGAAGAACGGTGTTAAAGGGTCGCAGCAGCATTTGGAAGGCTGAGAACCACTGTCTTACAAGGACACCATATTGGATTGGGAATCTGCCCTCCTATGTCTTTAACCCATCATCAAAGCTGCATTAGCCCCATTTCCAAATAAGGTCACATTCAAGGTCCAGAGGAGTAGCACCTCATTCCATCATTTTCCAGAGGACCACAGTCCAATGCACAGCACCTCTAAAGTGTCAGAATTCCAGAAGCATCACTTGCCCTCTCCACTCAGGTGCTCCATCTTGCTGCATTGCCTGCTCGCCAAATGAGCAAAGACCAAGGCTGAAGATGTAGCTCATCCACAGAGCATTTCTGCAAAAGCTGTAAAACAGACAAGCCAATAAATAAATTAGGTAGTTCATACATACATACATACATACATACATACATACATACATACATACATGATACATACATACATACTTAGATTCATAGAAAAAGAGAAACTGCTCCTGGAGTTGTCCTGGCTAGGGCTTTTCAAAATATTTCCACTCATGACCCCTTTTTGCCCTGGATATTTTTATTCAACCCTTGCTAGTAAAGTATATTTAAAAAACAAAAAAGTCTGGACCAGAGAGATTGCTCATTGATTAAGCACGCTAGCTACTCTTCCAGAGGGCCTACATTGGATTCCCAGCACTCTTATGGTAGCTCACAACTGTCTACAATTCCAGTTACAGTCATCTGACACCCTCTTCAGATATCCGTGGGTACTGCATGCACATGTGCACAGACATATATACATGCATATATACATACATACATACATATAAAACACCCATACATATAAAATTATTTTTAATATTTTAAAGTATATGAAAAATTCATATTCTTTCATGCCTAGGGTATAATAATAAATTTATTTTTAAACAATTCTTAGGTGTATCTATATATTATATATCATTAACATATATATATTACTATGTATTAAAGACAAAGGTAAATTTGTATACTAATGAGATTAATTAAGTGTTGGCTAAATATTTGATACTGTAGAGCATAAAGCACCTCCAATGTTTTTTTTCAGAATTTATAGATATTTTTATTTTAAAGTACAGCATTTAGAACAGCATTTTGCATAAAGACATGGTATGGAATGACAGAGGTATATTTAGGACCATTTCAGAAATGGTTGGAAATTCTATCCTAAACCCAAGCCAAAAATCCAACATAACAACTTTTTATGACACTCAAGTCAGCAACCCCAGTAGCATTTTAGAGTATTATTTATTCCTTGACAACTTCACACATGTGTACAATGTAACTTGGTCATATCCAACCCAAATAACCCCTCCCACTCTGCTCAGATCTCAACCAGTGCATCTGCCTTCCACCCTCATCTCCTTTTTATTTAATATCCCACTGGGTCCAATTAGTACCACCTGCATATGCATGAGCGTGGGGCCATCCACCAGAGCATGGGCAGCCTACCAACAGCCATACCCCAGAAAAGTGACCCAACCCCCAGCAGCCAGCAGCTGCCCATAGCTCCTCTCCCACTTCACCTCCATGTGGGAATGTTGACTGGCCTGATCTAATGCAGGCCTTATATAGCTAACGGTAACTGCCATGAGTTCATGAGAGCAACAGCCATACCACTCCTGAAAGACAGTGTTTCACAACGCTCCTTACCGTCCTCCAGCTCTCATATCCTTTCCACCCCTCCTTAATGTTCTTTGATGAGCCTTGGGGGTTGATGATATAAATGTCCCATTTGGGGCTGAATACTCGGTTGTCACTTATACTCCATACCTGACCACCCAGCTTTGACAGTAGTTCCAATCTATGGGTATAAACATAGAGAGGCACAATCTATCCCTTCAGCAAAACAACAGTAGTAGGTCCCCTCCTTGAGCTATGGCCTCCTGAGCCATGGGCCTTTGGCCAAGTGTACAGTTGTCAGGCAGGTATTCCCTCCCATGGAGTAGGCCTCAAATCCAATCAGCAGTTGGTTACACCCATAACAGTTGATGTTACTAGCACACCTGTGTAACATCTTACCTGGAAGATCCACCACTGGGTAAGCCCACTAAGGATACTTTTCTCCCTCTGAGTCCTGCGTAGAACCTTCTGACACTATGAAATCTAGTCAATAGAGAGAAAGCTTTCCAGTTAGTTCTAGCTTGATTTCTTTATGTCCTACAACCAAAGTGTCAAACAGCAATTTCTAAAATTAAACATTCTAACACAATACAGTCCAAAGATATACTAAACTGATGAGGAGTTATGGTAGGAAAATATTAAAAGTAAAGACTATATCAGTTTTAAAACTTTATTAATATTCACATTTCTGTATTCAAGCCATTATGTTTCCATAACAGTAGAAAACTGCATGTGTATAGTAAAACGCTGCAATTCACAGTATATAAAAGTCTCCAGTCTGTGCAGAGGTGTTTCGTGCAGTGTGGTGTGACAGCACACACCAGTGCAAAGGCCACACGTATGCTCAGAACCAAAGCTGCAGAGAAGTCATGTGATGTGGCACCAGCAAGCACTGCCACACAAACACCTGGGATTCATTAGGCATTTGATTTTTAATTAAATTTTGGACTGTGTTCGTTCAGAAACCTTTTGCTGTTGCCAGAATTTTCACAATCCCTACAATTCAGTTACGGGCTCCCATATGGGGTCCCAATCCGCCCTTTAAAAAGCTTCGTCTTGAGAACCCCTTCAAGGTACCTGATAAGGACAGAAGAAATTTTAACATCCCCCCCACCCTCTTTCTAACCATTAGCAACACCTACTCTGTTGACCATCCATCATGTCTGTTGCCCCTGCCAGGCAATCGAAGACCCCAGAAAAAACAAAGGAATTGGTTTTCAGGGGGCGGGGGAGGAACTAACAGTTAAAGTCATTGATCTTTGAGTACCTGCCCCTGTGTGGCTACAAGGACCTGGCCCTCTTCATGATGCCCTGGGTCTATAACAGAGAGAGGGTCGGTTTTTGCTCTGCTACTCATGAGTTCGACCCTCAGGAGTCCTTGGACTTTTGTAGGCTGTGATTGTTTTTCAGGTTGTGAGGAGAAGGCTAAAGTGGAATTCTGGGGCCAGGCAATTGGCTTTCTCTTGGTTTAGTTTACTTTTTAATCCATATGCGAAGTAGAGACTTCAGGTCCAAATTGGAGCTGCTTTCCTGGATGGCCCTAACTCCCTGACCAGAACATGGGCCCGGATAGAGTGAACTTCCCAGAGCCACTTCATCAGACTCTCCCGCCCCGCGGCACTTCTAACCCCTGGCTGCTTCACCGCTGCCCACCCAGCCTTCAGCTGTTCTCATTTAACCTTGCGTGCCCATTCCTATGAGCAAGGTTTGCCAGAAAGGGGTGGGGGGAAAGGAGGTAATCTCAAACAGATGCACCACAGCAGAGGAAAAGGGGGAAAAATGCACCTGCTGATGGACATCCTTTAAGATAAGCTCAGAAAGGGTCCGCAGTCTTGGCAGGAGAGGGGTCATCCCACACCATCTCCTCAGAAGCCGGGGTGGCGGGACATGGCAGGAATAGAAATCGGAGAGATGGTTATGGTGTGTGGGGGGGGGTTCCCTAGAACTAAGTATCAAGAGTGCTTTTTCTGTTGCTGTGTGCCCCTCCACTTGTTTTCTACCATCTTTAAATCTCATGACTACCCAAGATCAGACATCTCGAAAGTGCCAGACCAGACTGCATTCCTTTGTGCCTAGTTGCGGAGCTGTGACTTTGCCTGAGATGCCCTGTTTACCCCTCAACATAGAAAGTCTGCCTTAGAATGAAACATTAAGTGGGGGTGCTTTTCTGGCCCTCACCGTCTACTCGACAGAGAAGTCAAAGGAAAGGGGGGGATTCAAACACACGACACGGCAGAGATTTAAGCCATTTCCAGGAAACCGCTTCCAGCTGCAAGGGAGGTGTAGAAGCCTTACTGGGATGAAGCAACAGGGAAAGTAGGGGGCCAGAACATGGCCTGGAAATGGGTAGCTAGACAGAACGGCTCTGTTGGGTCCCCAAGGCCTCCGTGTCCAATGTGTCTTAGACCCAGCCACAAGAAAAAGCTGACAAATTGTGTTTTCTGCGCCCTTCTACCCCTGCCACCCTACCTTCCTGCCTACCTTTACAACCCTCCCTGTTCCCTGGCCCTGGAACGCTCCCCTCCCTACATACACATCCCTAAAGTTGCTCCTGCCCGCTGGGCTTTGAGGGACAACGGTGTGAGATCAACCCAGATGACTGTGAGGACAACGACTGTGAAAACAATGCCACCTGTGTGGACGGGATGAACAACTATGCCTGCGTGTGCCCACCTAACTACACAGGTAAAGCTGTTTTGGGGGGATGTGCTCCCGTGCTGGTGGAGTAGGGTGGAGTGGGCTTGAGGATGTCACTGAGAGGTTGCGATTTTCTTAGTGGTATCCTTGGAGGAAGAGGGACACGGCCTCCTCTCTGTATTAAAGAGACTGAGATGCCAATACCAAGAGAGGCTTCCCCCAATGCTTCCTGTGTTGTTTGTCCCTCTCCTCCATCTTCACCCTGTCCCAAGTCAACCTCTGATTTCTCCCCGCTTCGCAGCGGAACTCACAAGGCTCTTCCACCTGCCTGTGCGGCGCTCAAAGCCCAGCCACCGCCTCCTTTAGGAACCCCGAATGCTTGAGGCTGGCCAGAGAGACTGTCACAATTGGTGCTTGGTCTAGGTCCGGAAATCTGTCTTCCACACAATTCTTCTAGGGGCCGGGAATGCAAAACTGAACAAGACCCAGTTCTTTCTCATACGGAGCTTAAAGCTCAGGCTGAGAAACACGACCTTCAATGGGAGAAGGCCAGGGGGATGTGAGACGACAGTGGAGAACTGATCCTAGGGGAAGATTTCTCAGGGGTCCCTTCCCACCCACCCGCCACCAACGCCCAGCGCCTCGGTTTCCTACATCTACAACCCCTCATGGGTGTAGTTAGCTTGAGAAGAGACTGTCACCAGCTGATGCAAGCAGCCTGTCTATGAAGTCGACCTGAGAGAGCATATCCCAGACTTCACTTCCATGCATTCTTTGAAGAGTGATTCTACAGAATTTAACTCCGTGGTTTTAGAAAACAGTAGAAAGTATAAACTCTTGAGAAACACTGCCTATAACGGTAGCCATCTCTTTGGAGCCATGACCCAAACTGGCACGCTAGAATTGTGAGCATTCCTGCTGTAAGGATTGCCGCTTGTGTCCACTCCCAGTGTATTCGGTCTCTTCTTACCCGACCCCACACCACCATTACAGACCTAGACATATTGTGTTCTAAGTAACATCATCTGGAAATCCAAAACAGAAACAAAGAGAAATGCGATGGTTCTGCTTAGGGGTCCCTGTGCCCTAGTCCAGGGAGCCCTGCTCGTCTGTGAAGTGGAGCCGGAGGGAGGAGGCAGAGGTGGTATCTGGAGGCGCTTGTCATACCTTCAGAAGAGGACATGCAGACACTTCCTTTGCCCCACAGAGACTTTGCTGTCAAGCCCTCACTCGGCTCAAGGGCTGATTCTCCAGTACAGCTTTGGAGATTGTGGCCTGTGCCAAGGCCAGTGGGAAAGACTCTCTCTTCTCTTAGCTCCGGGCTTCCTGGATGCAGGCAAACCTTTGTGCTGGGTGCATGTGCAGGGAAACCTCCCCATGCTGTGCCTCTCACCATCTTCTGAGAGCATGGGTGTAACCAAGAGTTGGCATTGGCAACAGGCAGCCATTATTGGGCACCTGCTATATGCAGAACACTGAAGGAACCTTCTAGAGACATCATGGCTACAGTGTAGCCTCAGCTTCCTCTGCCTACCTAAGACAAGAGGTAGCCCTCCGCAGCATTAAATATTTCTTGCAAAGCAATGTGCTCAGCCGGGCAGTGGTGACACACACCTTTGAGCCCATCATTTGAGAGCCAGGCAGATCTCTGTGAGTTTGAGGCCAGCCTGGTCTACAGAGTGAAACCTAGAATAGCCAGGGCTATTACATAGAGAAACTCTGTATCAAAAGACCAAAATTAAATCACAAATCATCCACTAAGGGGAGGGTAGAGAGGCTCAGATTTGCTCTGTGGCAGAGACAGACCCTTAAAAAATTCCCAACATGCAGATGGGCATGAAGGTGGGAAACTGAGCTGTACCACCTGCCCCATGGTGCCCTGCCTGATATCTGCAGGTCACCAGGCTACACTGCAGGTGTGTTGCAGTTTGCAATGGAGAGGGGGAAGTGTTATGGTTTCTCTGTCTCAAAACATATCCACATCCTCCCGAGAGACACTTGTCTATTACCTGAGACTCTGCGGAGAACTAGGAAGAGGGGGAGGGCCTCCCAAGAACACAGTGCCCTCCCTGGACAAATGTAGACAAGTGCAGCTCAGTTCCATGTCGGAGCAGGGCAGGGGTCAGACTGTCCCCACCACAGCAGACACCAGACTCTTGCAGTCACTGTACAGCCACCTTTATACTTCCTGTCCCTGTTTTTGTTTGTTTGTTTGTTTTGGAGTTTTGGGGGGTTTTTTGCCCCCTCTTAACCCCAACCCCCTATCTACCTTCATGCAAAGAGCATCCATGGTTAGAAGTTTTCCTCTCTTAGATCACCTTCTACTTGGCTTTTCAAAAATAAAGTTCCGGCTCAGCAGTTAAAAACACTGGCTACTCTTTCAAAGGACCTGGGTTCAAGGCCTAGCACCTACATGGTGGCTCAGGGCTGTCTGTAACACAAGTCATCAGGGACCTGATGCCATCAGCTCACCTCCGCAGGCACTAGGCATGCCTGTGGTCACAGACATACATTCAGACAAAATACCTATACCCGTAAAAATTAAAACAAGTACAATATTTAATGTACAAAAATAAAATAAAATCCTGGCTTTAAACTAGTCTCTGCTCCATGATACAGTCCTGCCTCCTCACCCTATTTTTACATTCCTAACACACATGTCAGGTGATGCCAGCTTATCGAGTTTATCCGCAAGCCCTATCCCTGGGTATTTATGACATATTGGGCATTTTTGCAGTGCTGTGAACCTCCAAGATAGTATATCCAGGGATCAGAACTTCAGGTTTCTTTATTGCCTTCTCTGAAGCATCCAAAGGGCTTTCTTGCCTGTAGCAGATAAAGCATGCTTTGCCCATTTTTTCCAGGAAGATTGCTCTGGCCCCAAAAAGATTGTGAGTTGTTTCTCAGGCACCCGCCCTACATCCACTGTTTACCTTTTTGGTAGCATTCACAACCTGGAGTGGTAACTGCCCTGCCTGTCCGCAGATAACTCTCACTAAGCAATGGGAAAAGATGATTGTGTTCCCAGCTCCTGGTCCATACCTCCCTCGTAGATGATACTCAATACACAGGCGGTGGTGAATGGGGGGAGGGGGAAAATGTGAGTAAGCGTAGCCCGGGGTCAGGGTCTGGCCTGTGGCTTCAGCTTCAACAGCTCCAGGAAGATCAAGAAAAACAGCCAGGGGCTGAGGAGATGGCTCAGCCATTAAAGGCTGGGCTTACAACCAAAAATATAAGAAAAACAGCCAGAGGATACTGACTGTCCAGGAGAGATAACAGGGATCTTATTGTCACTCTAGGGAAACTGAGTCAGAAGTCCCGTAGACAGGATAGACCAAGAGAAGAATGTAGGGCCCCTGGTGTCCAGGACCTATGACTTGGGGTGAGACAAGTCTGACCTTATGGCCTCGGTGACCCCCGATATCCTCCCCGATGCCTTATTTCTCTGCCCTCTGCCCTCCAGGGGAGCTGTGTGATGAGGTGATTGACTACTGTGTACCTGAGATGAACCTCTGTCAACATGAGGCCAAGTGCATCTCCCTGGACAAAGGATTCAGGTAAGGCCAGGCCTCATGTTCTGGCATGGAGTCCTGAGGACTCTGCCTCCAACAGCCTGGGTTTGAGGCCCCAAGTCAGGTAGTGCCTGGGTCCCCCTAACTAGCCTGTCACCCCATCTTCCTCTCTCCTGTACTCATGTGTGTCTCCGACCCAGGCCCAGTCATATTTCCACAAGTATCCGTTGTCTTTTAGTTTCTTCCTTTCTGTGTTTTTGTGATGGTGGAAAAAGATAAAGAGATGGATACGTCCCCTCTTCCTCTTCCTCTTCCTCTTCCTCTTCCCCTCCCTTTGTCCTCTCATTCTCTTTTCCCACCTTCTCCTCTCTTTCTTAGTGTAGCTCTCCTTTCCAGAGCTGAAAAGGTGGAGCCATCCACAGAAGGAGCCATCGGAGCTAGCGCCACCATCTGAATGGGTGTCCTGTCACCTTCTTAATGTGTAGCCTTCCTGGTGGACCGCCTTTGCGGTCCTGCTTCCCCGCGACCACAGAAAGTTTGCTAGACTGTGCACCTGTGGGAGGGAGGTAGTAGAACCAGGAGCTGTGAATCAGTCACTTCAGCAGCCACTGCCATGGGTGCAGCTAGCTGTCTCCTCCATCTCCAGCAACAGAGCCAGTTAGCAACAGGGGACCACATGAGCAATTTTGAGAGTTAGGAAGAGGCAGACGCAAAAGACCACAAGTTCTTGAGCCTGGGTGTATCTTCCCATACACTGTCTCTATTCTTTCTTTCTCTGTGTGTGTGTGCATATGTACAGTTTGGTGCTCTCATCAACATGGCCTGTGTGTAGGTCGCAGGTTGACATGGAATATTGACAAGGATGTTCTTACTAAGCCTGAAGTTTGTGACGCCATGGCTGGCTGGCTTTTGTGGTTTGGTTTTGTTGGAGGTGGTATTTTGTTTTTGTTGTTGTTGTTGTTTGTTTGTGGGGGGGGTTGTTGGTTGGCTGGTTGGTTTTTTTGGTTTTTCAAGGCAGGGTTTCTCTGTGTAGCCTTAGCTGTCGTGGACTTGCTTTGTAGACCAGGCTAGCCTGGAACTCACAGAGATCCACCTGTCTCTGCCTCCCTGAGTGCTGGGTTTAAACATGTGTGCCACCATGCCGGTCACATCTGGCTTGTATGTAGGTTCTGGTGGATCTGAACTTGGGTCCTCAGGCTTGTACAGCAAACATTTCACCCACTGAGCCATCCCCCCAGGTCTGTATTGTCCTTTTCTACGGTGCCATCCTGGGCATATTGCTCATCTCCAGAGGAATTGCAAGAGGTGTAAGGCTTGGCCAAGATAAAGAAAGCCGCAGCTTCTCTGTGAGCCACCCCGTTCACATCCTCCTGTCTGCTCATGCCCCTCGGAGGAAGGAAGGAATCCCAGGAGGCGGTGTCATCTGAGTGCAGCTCCCACACTCCCACCACCCCAGGACCCAACATCAATTGAAAGCTTCTATTTACTACATGCCAGGCTGTATGCTGCAGGTGGACAAAACTGTATGAAGTGCAAACTGGAGAGATGAAATGCGCATAAGTCGTGCTTGGATCCAAAACAGAGAAGCCCAGACTGTCAGGCAAAGGTCTTCGGGTGTGTCAGGAAGGAACAGTGAGTGGTGACTAGCCCTCAGAGCTACAGGCTGAAGAGATGAATAGTATTCAAGATCAAGTGAAGAGGCAGCAAACGTAGAGGGCTCTGACTTTGAAAGCACACAGCAGCAGGCCATGGGGCACTGGGTCAGGGGTGGCTGTGGACACCGAGCATTAGAGCTGCCAGGTTTTCCACCATCCTCTGACGTTTATTCTGAAAACCTCACCCTCTATTATAATGGAGGGACAATATAAGATAGAAAGGCACCAGCCAGGCTTCTCTTGAGTCATCTTACTTATTTGTCACGTCCTGTCTCCCAGGAGATAGTGTCTCAGAAAGTCTAGAAGCCAACTCAGTGATGGTAGTTTTTATAATGGAATGCATTTAAAACAATAATCTGTGCTCCCGCTGGGGCATTTTTATTACTGTGTCCTCCTCCCCTCTCATCACCAAACACCTGATATCCCACAGCAGCCTAGAGGGACATTAGTGAGAGAGGGTGATGCAGTCGGAATGACCTTTACTCATCCTTGGGGACACTTTAATGAGGGCTCAATGTCAGACAGATCTGCTCGGAGGTCCTGAACATTATAGCAGAGATCCCATTGACTTGTGTACACTGAACACTCCATGCAGTTCCTCATCTCAGGAACACTTTAAGCTTCCAACAGAGAAACTGCGGCCCTCACGGCCCATACCCAGTGACGCACACCCAGCTGCCAGGGAACTAAGAGAGAGAGTGGGGCCGCTAGTCAATCCACGTCTGGCTGATTTCTCAGCTAAATCCAGAGATTCCAGCAGTCCTTGGTCCATGGTCCCTAGATCCAACACAAATTTCACGTACTATCGACGTGAAAGATAGAGCAAAATGTTTGAAAACAAAGAGAATTTGAAGTGGCACCACCTCCTGCCTCTGTAATCCGAGAAGTGTGGTCTAGCCCCTGCCATGGGGAGCAAGGTCCTCAAACCAGCATGAGGGAGAGATATACCTGTTCTTTAGGATCCCAAGTGCAAGATCGATCGGAACAGTCTTGTGAAAGAACAGGTGAGGTTAATCCAATAAAAGACCAACCACCTCGTGTGCGAGCTTGATTGTTGCCAGCTGAAAAGATCCTATGAACAGACTCTGGGAGGAGATATATAAATGAGCCCAGAACTGGAGGCGGGGCTTTTTGGAGACTTAGGATAGTTTTGACTGTTCATCACTCCACATCGTCACTTCTAGAAGGCTTCCGGGTTCTGGTTACTCCAGGTTCCAGCAAAAGAAATCCTGCTGAGTACGCTGGCGGGTGGGGGAGGGGGTGGGGGGTGAGGGAGGGGGTGGGAGATGGGGGAGCCATTCCTCGAAACTGATATCCATCCTTACTGTTTTGTTGTTGTGTTTCTTAATCCTTTCATATTGTTTCGGTTAGTCGGGTTGTAAGTGACATACGCTTGGTCAATAAGTTGTAATAAAATATATTGGTTAAAAAATTAAACCCAAAACCTCAGCCATGCTGCTACCTAAGGTGGCACCCTCACCGAATCTCCTTAGGAAGGGTTTTATACGGACAGGTTAAAGGGCCCTGGTTTCAAATCACTTGTCCATGTTGCACCTGGGGTGGGAGGGTTTGGGTCTTACCCTACCGGCGCATAGCAGGCTCAGCCTGGATAGATACAGCTGACAGTAGAGGAAGAGCCCGGGAGAGCTTTCTGTTTGGTTTGCCTAGATTCGTCCTGAGGGAAGAAACAAGCCCCAGTCACAGTCACAGTGTCTGCCTCACTGGTTCCCCAGGGAAGGGAAATGTGCTTCCTCCCTTTTTTCAAAGGTTTGCCTTTGGTCTTTATTATGGCAAAATGTTAAGCATTTATTTTGAGCTAAAAAGAAAAATAATTTCATACTAAAAAAAAAAAATCAAATAAACCTACACCAGCATCTCATGGAAGTGTGGAAGTGTAGTGCCAGGCCCAGCCGTGCTTCCCTGTGTCAGAGGCCATGGTCGGTTGGTTTGTTTGAGACTGGTTTCTCTGTGTAGCCCTGGTGGTCCTGGAACTCACTCTATGGACCAAGCTCTGTAGATACTTCTGCCTTCAGGCCTGCACCACTGAGTTTGAAAGTGAGAGTAGCTTCCCTACCCATCAGCTGCCTTGAACTCCAAGCTCTCAGGGATGGCTTTATCCTGTTAAGTCTGAACCATCTCTCTAAATCTGCCCCACCCCCGATATTTTTTGTTTATGTGTTTGTGTGTACGCATGCATGTGCAAATTCCTGCAGAGGCCAGAACAGGGTGTCAGGTCCCACTAGCACCACAGTTATAGGTGGCTGTGAGCTGCCTGCTGTGGGTGCTGGAAACTGAACTTCCAGCCTCTGTGTGAGAACCTCAGTTTGCCTCATCTCCCCAGCCTGGTAGTAGACACTTTAAATACCAGGACTTAAAAACCCAGGTAGAGGAGTCAAGAGTTTGAGGCCAGCCTAGGTACCCTGAGAAACTTGAGGCTAACCTGGCCTTGTCATAAGACCTTATCTTAAAAACAAATGAACAATGGTCAGTGGTAGCACAGGCCTTTAATCCCAGCGCTCAGAAGGCAGAAGCAGGCAGATCTCTGAGTTCAAGCCCAGCCAGCTGGTCTACTGAGCAAGTTCCAGTACAGGAACTTGCTGTCCTGGATTACATAGAGAAACCCTGTCTCAGAAGCGAATAAACAACAAAGCAAAAACAAACAAACAAACCACTCTGGTAGACCATGCCCCTAGAATATGCTCTAATGCATCGGCAGTCTGCACATCTTAGATTTGCAGACAGGTACATGAAGATGAACTGGTAGGAACCTAGTACAGTTCACCACACCTGAACATACACGGGCCCACCCAGTCAGACCAGATCCTGGAACTGTCTCTGCAGGGTCACCATGCCCCTCTAGAATCTTGCCTAGCCATCCACTTACCTAGCTCTGTATGATGCTGGGGTTCTACCTCACTGTCTGTGAGGGAGGGAGGATGAGTGTCTCTTCACTTTTGTTGTTGTTGTTGTTTTGGTTTTCAAGACAAGGTTTCTCTGTGTAGCCTTGGCTGTCCTGGACTCTCTTTGTAGACCAGGCTGGCCTCGAACTCACAGCGATCCACCTGCCTCCATGCCCAGCGGTACACTTTTTTTTTTTTAAGAGTCAGGTCCTGAGGGTGCTTGCCCTGAATTCCCTGCCACTGCCCCCTCTCCTTTTAACTTGGATAGATGGCATTTTGACTTTACTCTGCCCAGCAGGATTGAGCTGATGGGCACAGGCTTCGCAGGAGGGAGCAAGGCCAGTGAACACTGTGTGCGTGTGTGTGTTTCTGGAGGTGCCTTGGGCCTGGGCACTCTCAGGTCTGTTTCTGTGCAAGCGTTTCTGGTTTGTGTTAACCGCAAACGGATGAGCCACAGACACATGTTTTGACCACATACAGACTTGGTTTCAGTGCTAGAGTAGTGTGTAGGGCTGTGGACCTGCTGCTCTCTGGGTAAGGGCTGGACCAGCTGGACTGGAGCCTAAGCAAGGGCAGCTCCTTCCATCCCATCCTCTGGGAAACGAGAACTTTTAATCCTTCCTTAGTTCAGATGTCCAAACAAGCAATAAAGCAAAGACAATAACAGTACAGACGCCATCCTTTCCTTTATTCTTTGTCATCGTCTCTATACTGCACGGCCTGACTTTACACCGTGTTCGCTGCACTATACAGTTTATTGACAACCAGTGGCTTTGAGAAAACATACAAGATAGAGAGGCCAGTACTTGTAAAATAGCATCTGACCCAGTAAGTGTCGCTTTCACTTGATGGGGCTTTCGGGGGGGGGGGGGAAGTAGCTTGAATAGGGCTCATCCCTGCAGACCCCTGAGGATCTGATAAGAGGCTCCCTAAAGGTTCTCAGCCAGGTGTCTGGTACCAGGGACACCCAGAATGTCAACTTGAAGTAGAAAGAACCAGATCTGACCCAAAAGCTGGGTGATGCATCCGGTGCTCCCAACCAGGTTCTGAAAACAAAACTTGTCCCATCTCCTACAGTGCCAGCAGGCAGACCTTGACTCTAGGAACAAAGGCCATGGACCACAAGTAGCAGAGGCAGAGCCCAGTAGGAGAGGCAGGCCTGGTGAACCTTAAAAGGAACTAGAGTAGGCAGAATGAGAGGTGTGACAAGGGAGGCACAAGAGCACCTGCAAGCGAACTGGCAGACCCCAAGCAAGCTTCTCTCTGCCTGTGTTCCAGGTGTGAGTGTGTACCTGGCTACAGTGGAAAGCTGTGCGAGACAGACAATGACGACTGTGCAGCTCACAAGTGCCGCCATGGAGCTCAATGTGTGGATGCAGTCAATGGCTACACATGCATCTGCCCCCAGGGCTTCAGGTATGGCAGAGGAGAGCATCCAAAGGAGCGGGGTGGGCGGGGGAGGGGGGGAACAGGTTGCAGCTAACCATGGCAACTCCAAGTAGGACAAGTGATTCTACCTAATGGAAGATGCCACCATCTTGGAGTCCAGCTTGTGGGGTGGCTGGAATCTGAAAGTATTCTTGGCATCTTGATGGCAGAAAAAGACATGAGGGCTGAGTATATAGCTCAATGCTTAGCATGCATATGAGCCCAGGTCAGTTCCTATTGTCAAATAATAAAAGATAGTGAAAAAGATGGAGGTGACTCAGTAGGCCACTTGGGATCAGTCTCTGGAATTGATGCTAGAAGAAAGGTCAAAGAAAGGTCAAAGAGGCCGCACTGGTCAAGTGGGTAGATGTCTGTGGGGTATGTAGAAAATCAGCCTGCGCTCCAGGTCCCCCTCAACCCGCACTGGAAGGGTTAGGCATGGGGTTGTAGGAAAGTGGAGGAGCAGGGACCATACTTAAAGGGCACTCAGTCTGAAATCAATGTGACATTGATTGGCATGAACGCAAAATATGCAGATTAACTTTGACATAGACTCCAAGACAAGGAACCAAGAAGGGGTTGTAAGTTCTTCCTAGCCCTCATCTGAGCCTAAGGAAACAGTTCAGCAGTGTTAAAAATAGTCACAGGCAGGGGGCTAGAGAGATAACTCAGTGGTTAAGAACACTTGCTGCTCTCTCAGAGGACCTGGGTTCAAATCCCAGCACCCACATGGCAGCTCACAACTGTCCTAACTCCAGTCCCAGGGAACCCGACACCATCACACAGACATGCATGCAAGTAAAACACCAGTGCATGTAAAATTAAAAGAAAAAAATGCCAGGTGGTAGTGGTGGCATACACCTTGAATCCCAGCACTTGGGAAGCAGAGGCAGGTGGATCACTATGAGTTCAAGGCCAGCCTGGTTTTACAAAGCAAGTCCAGGACAGTCAAGGCTACACAGAGAAACCCTGTCTCACAAAAACAAAACAAAACCAAAAAAGTTTTTATTGATCCTTTGTGAGTGTCGGATCACTTATCCCAGTCCTTCTCACCTCAACATCCCCTCATATCTGCCCTTCACCCTTGCAACCTCCCTGACCTACCCCACAAAATAAACACAGAGAGAGAGAGAGAGAGAGAGAGAGAGAGAGAGAGAGAGAGAGAGAGAGAGACAGGCAGGCAGGCAGGCAGGCAGGCAGGCAGGCAGGCAGGCAGGCAGGCAGGCAGGCCAGCCAGCCAGGCAGGCAGGCAGCCAGGCAGGCAGGCAGGCAGAGACACAGACAGGCACTGGCCCTTTCACATGGCCCAACCATGTGCAGATTTTGGGATGGGCCAATTCAGAGCCCTGGATCTGGGCCTGGGTACCAGCTGCGCTAGTCAGCCCGCCTGCTCTCCCTTATCTGCACCACCAGGGGGAGCTCTCCAGCGCTGCTCAGGCTAGGCCACCCAATGCCACCATAGGCAGGAGGCAGGGTCTGCTCCTCTGCTCTCATGCCCTCACCAACACTCATGCCTCCAGAACCAGCTCTCCTGTGCTTCCCAAACAAGGTTCAGGGCCCACTCTCCCAAGTGCTGCAGACTGTGAGGGGCTAGGCTAGTTTTCCTGCGTTCACACCCTCAGGGATGGCTCACTTGTGCCTTTACCACCAGGGCCAGCTCCACTGTTTTTCCCAGGCAAGGTGCAGAGCTAATCCTCCCATTCTCATGACCCTGGGGTCAGCTCTCCCGACCGCCTCAGGTAGTGAGGGTTGAGGGAGCAGAGGACATCCCTCCCCTAATTAATGTTTTAAATAAGTCTTTTACAATAGTCTCGTCACGCGGTAGCTCGCCTACAGCCGTGTGTCTCCATCTCTAGGGCTCTTCACACTTTACAACACTCCAACCCCAGCACCATCAATAACCCCCCATTCCCTCCTGTAGCACTGACAACCTCATTCTACTTTTTGTCTCTGTGAACCCCACTTCTCCATTTGAACAGTCTCATGTGAATAATCAGGTGCTGGCCTTTATGGCTACTTTTAGCACAGTGCGCTCAAGGCCCAGTGTGTTGTTACAGGTATGAGAACACCTTTGCAAGGCAGAATTTCCTGGCCGAAATCTTCATTCTAATCTGATTCAGTTATTCTTTTAGTTTTCACATTTATCGTGTAGTGTGTGTGTGTGTGTGTGTGTGCACGCGGGCGCACACACACACACATACACACACACACCATGCCACACTTGTAGAGATCAGAGGACAATCTGTGGGACTCAGTCAATTGTTAGAGCCAAGATTGGAACCTCCCTCTTTATCAATAACTATGGGTGCCTCCTCTCTCCCACATCCTCTTCCCAGTGGGCTCTTCTGTGAGCACCCCCCACCCATGGTTCTGCTACAGACCAGCCCCTGCGACCAGTATGAGTGCCAAAACGGGGCACAGTGCATCGTGGTGCAGCAGGAGCCCACTTGCCGCTGTCCCCCGGGCTTCGCCGGGCCCAGGTGTGAGAAGCTCATCACTGTGAACTTTGTGGGCAAGGACTCCTACGTGGAACTGGCCTCCGCCAAGGTCCGGCCCCAGGCCAACATCTCCCTACAGGTTTGTATACTCTTTCCTCCCATCTACAGCTGGGGGTTCCCAGATTGTTAGCAAGGCTGCAGCCTCTCCCAGAATATCAGAGATGGGGCTCAGCTTGCCAGAAGCCGGTCCAGCTCAGCCCAGAGCAGTCTGTTAGAAACCCCCTGGTGATTCTCACAGCAGGCAACAGCTCCTCACTGCCTCACTCATTCATCCCTTAAAAAAAAAAAAAAAAAAAATCAGCTTCGCAACTATCATAGGCTGGACAGTGGGAACCCAGTGGTATGTAAGCCAAAGCAGCCAGGAAGACAGGAAAAGAGACGTGACAAAGGATGCTGGCTGCTGAAGGAACACAGATGAGGACACATTCCTGGGGAGGAAACAGGGAAGGCTGTCCAGAGGCTGGAAGAGCTACGTGAGATCCGAAAGAAGACTTTGCCTAAATTTTAGGGAGGATAAGAAACTGAGGTGACTAGATAAAGACCAAAGATGGGGAGGAGCTAGCTGAGAGACCTGCATATGCAAACACGAGGGCAGCAGTTCTCAGCCCCTTTGGGGGTTGAACAACCCTTCCATGGGGTGGGGGTCACCTAAGACCATCAGAAATATCAGATGTTAACATTACAATTCATAACCATAGCAAAATTATAGTTATAAAGTAGCAACAAAATAACTTTATGCTTGGAGGAGGCCACCACAACATAAGGAGTTGTATTAAAGGCCACAACATTAGGAAGGTTGAGAACCACAGGCCTAGAGGCACAAGCAAGCAGGACACATCAGGGAATGGAAAAAAAAGGTTTAGTATGAACCAAGTTGTTTTCTCAACAGCATAGGCTCAGCATTGCAGCTGGACAGTGCTGGCCAATTAGTAGCCCAGAGGCTGCTGGGTAGTGCTGGACATATGATGGGGCTCTGCGACCTTAGCTGAGTGATTTAATCTGGAGCTTCTATACTCGTTCAGCAAAGGTATCTTGAGCACCTATACACAGCAGGCTCTGCTGCAGGCCGTGGGGCTGAAGGACCCAGAAAAAGATGCTCTCCCTGCAGTGCCTGACCAGTGGGCACGACTGCAGTGCTGGGGCCGGTGCTAGGACAAACAGGAAGCTCTAACTTCCACAGCCCTCCTGCTCCCTTCCTCACTCCTCCCTACCCAGCTTCCCGTGCTCCCGACGTCCAAATGCACAGTCCTGTGGAGCCAGCCAGCCAGTGGGGCAGCTTCTTCTGAAGCCTGGCCTCCCGCCTCAGGCACCTAGAATCCTATGCAGAGCTTTAACTCAGGTTTGCTCACAGAGACTCATGCTGACTTGCTCTGGGGTGAACCCCAGACGATGGTATAGTTACGACTTCCCTGATGGCTCTGAGCACACTGCTTGCTTCATGGAATACATGGAGTTAAGTTGTGGTCTTTTGCCTTTGTTTGTGACTATTCCTTGTTCCCTGTGGAGAGACAGGGGTTTCAAAGGGGCAGGTAACTTTGTTGGATCACATTGTACACTAGTAGGAGGGGCAGACCAAGCTCAGACTTCCTGACATGCATAGATAGGACCATCCCAGTTTCCATGCCTGCACACTCAACCAGCCACAGATCAAAAACATTTTAAAGAAAATTGCCACTATGTTGAACATGTGAGGACACACTTAGCCCCTCCCAGGTATGTCCAACCGACAGCCATCAGGCCATAGCCAAGGATAGCTATGACTCTAATCCAGACCAAAATGGACACCTATTTAAAGCATTATGAGATGTTTCATTTGTGATTTTTTTGGGGGGGGGGGGGGCTTTTCGAGACAGGATTTCTCTGTGTAGCCCTGGATATCCTGGACTCACTCTGTAGACCAGGCTGGCCTCAAACGTACAGAGATCCTCCTCCCTCTGCCTCCCAAGTACTGGGATTAAAGGCATGCGCCACCACACCTGGCAATTTGTGATTTTTTTTTTTAAATAAGTTGACTGCACATTCTCTAGTGTAAATTTGTAGGTGGCAAAGTCACATTGCAATCTCAAAGGTTCTGCATGATGGTAACTGCTACATATGCATTACAGCTTTCACCATAGCATTTTCTCTATGTCAGGTGTTGTCATTCATCCAGAGAGGATACAAATCACATGGGAGGAGCCCGTGGATTCAATGCAGATACCCCCCCCCCTTTTTTTTTAAGATTTATCTATCTGTCTATCTCTTTATTTATCTTTATTTATTTACTTATTTATTTAATGTATGCTCTATCTGCATATAGAGGGCCAGAAGAGAGCATCAGATCCTGTTATAGATGGCTGTGAGTGGCCATGTTGCTGGGAATTGAACTCAGGACTTCTGGATGAGCGGCCAGTGCTGTTAACCACTGAGCCATCTCTCCAGCCCCCGTGCAGATACTCTTTTATGTAAGAGACTTGAGCATCCTTGAGGGGTCAGTGACCCTGATGTCACGGCACATAGTACATGCTCAATGCCTATTTGTTGAAGCAAATTTGCCCAGCTAGCATTTGCTGAAATATAAGCTTTGAGCATTGCCTTCTGGAACAAATAGCCCAGATGAGAAAAGGAATATGGATTTGAATTCCAATCTGTTCTAGGCTCTGAGGCAGTCACATGAGGGTGCTAGGAGTGGGTGAGGAGATGTTGGAACTTGGGTAAGTCCTAACCCACGCATCCTGGTTGCTGTCCCCAGGTGGCCACTGACAAAGATAATGGCATCCTTCTTTACAAGGGAGACAACGACCCTTTGGCACTGGAGCTGTACCAAGGCCATGTGAGGCTGGTGTATGACAGCCTGAGCTCTCCTCCAACCACGGTGTACAGGTAAAGACCTCCCTCATCAGCTACAGAATATCTTCCTCCTGGAGAGTGGATACCAGGTGACTCTGGGGCCTCCTGTCCCACACGGACACCCTTCTCACAGAGTGGCAGGTGGGAGAGAGAAAGGTGCTACTGCAGGCAGAAGCAGAAAAGGAAGGCAGGCCCATGTGGGGAGATGACACCTCATTACCGTAAGATAAATGGCCAGCTGGCTACAACGCGTGGAGCCAGGTGCTCCAATAGAGACAAGGCTACTTAATGAGGGGCCCTTTTCAAAATATCATCCTAATCTTTTATTAGTTTAAGAAAGAGAGCAGTGCAATTAGCATGCAATTTAAGGAGAGGAAATTCCAAGAGCACCCAGGGAACCCGGACTGTGCTTAAATGACTTTCAAACTGTTCTGAAAGACAGTGTTTCCTAAACTTACATCTTTTTAACAGTTACCCTATAGGTTGGGCACCTTGCTGTAGCTGTAACAAAATACCAGAGATGATCAACTTATCAAGAGGGAAGGTTTCTCTTGGCTCACGGTTGTAGAGAGTTCAGTCTATGGTCATTTGGCTTCCTAATCATAGTGTGAAGCATGTATTAGAGCAAGTGCCATGAGGTGAGCAGCTGGAAAGCCAAGGAGAGGAGAGAGGCCAGAGCCTCACCATGCCCTTCAGGCTGTGCAGCTCAGCGAGCAGAGGACTTCCCTCATAGGCCTTACTTCTTGAAGATTCCACCACCTGCCAGTAGTACCACGGACTCTGGAGCAAGCATTCAGCACTCAAGCCTTTTGGGGTTGGGGGGGACACCGTAAGCTGCAGACAGTTTTGACATGACTTCTGTGCAACAGTTCCCTCGTGTGTCATGTGTCACGTTAAGCCAACACTCAGCTTACTCACTCCAGTCTTATCTAATTGCGCTCTCACAGACTTGCTCATTCATCCTGAATGCTTCCTGCCATTTGGCAAAGAATGGAGCATCCCTCATATGAAATAAATCCCCAGAATCAGAAACTTTACGATTCCCATGTTTTCAGTTTTTAAAGCATTTATGATTGGCGACAGTCAGCCCGTAAACTGCAAGCAGATAGCACAAACTCTGAAAAACTATTTTTGATCCCAATCACTTCGAATAATGGACGCTCAAATCTCTACCAATTAATGATTAAAGTTATAGGTTATTTCTATTTTATGATGGTTTTTAATAACCACTAGAACTTTTAATGCCAATCTGTGCTACCCCTGAGTCACAGAAAGCCAGGGGCCAAACTCAGGCCAATTCTGCACACAAGAGAGGCCACGCTCCCGGTGGGGAGGTAAGATCTTGATTCCTTGGGTTTGGTGAAGAACAGGTCCAGTTAGCTAAATCTTGTCTTCAGCTGAAACTTTGTATTGAACTTAAGCCAGTTGATACATAGAGGCGGGGCAGGCTTCTGATGGTTCAGATTGTCCTCCAGCAAACCCTGTTTGAAAACCACTAGGTAAAGCCAGTGGCATGCACTGCTCATCGTAGCAAAGGTCTCATTCCAAGAAGCATGTGCAGAGCTCTATGAGTTCAAGGCTAGCCTGGTCTACATAGTGAGTTCCAGAACAGAACAGCAAAGGCTACCCTGCCTCAACAGCAGTTTGAGCTGGGGGGCATAGCACACACACACTTACACACACACACACAGTGGAGTGGGAGATGGAAGAAACAAGCAAGAGAAGGAGGAAACAGTGATTCTGAGAGCAGAGCATGTTCCCTGAGGTGACAATACCTAGTGATATGGTATAAATACAGAAATAGCCGGGCAGTGGTGGCGCACGCCTTTAGTCTCAGCACTTGGGAGGCAGCGGCAGGCAGATCTCCGTGAGTTCAAGGCCAGCCTGGTCTACAAAGTGAGTCCAGGACAGCCAAGGCTACACAGAGAAACCCTGTCTCGAAAAAAAAAATTAAAAATAAATACAGAAATATACATCTTCAGTTCTTACCCCAGATGTAATGAATCTAAAGCTATCAGGGAGACAAACTCCAAGATCTGACACCCTAACACCAACGCATATAAATTAAAATTAAATAAAAAATATTTTTAAAAAAAAACTCCATGTATGCGTCAGCTCTAACTGGCAGAGCGCATACCCTGGCAGTTTGAATTATCACAAGCCCATTTGCTGCCCATTTGATGGGCAGCATCTGAACCAGTGAACAACATCACTCCTGTTTGAGGGATGGGAAGCCTGATTGTTCAGAGGAATCCCAGGCACGATGGGCAGAGCTTGGCCTTAGACACAGGTCAGGTTCCATTAAAGCCACCCTCCCACTGTGTGGCTGCAGGCTATGGCACTGGGGTACAGGAGTCAGTTGCTAGAGTTGGGTCTGTGGACCAGGCTGCTTGCAGGGAACTCCCTGGGAACGCTTTGTTCCTGCAGGACTCTGTCACCACCTATTGGTCACTCTTGGCATTGGGAGAAATGACCACCTGATAATCTCATACAGTGCAATAGAGTCCCATAGCTGGGAGGCTGAAGTCCTGACCCCAGTATTTCCACTTGAGACTCTTCATAAGGCACCCTAACTCCCTGGGCAGCTAGTCTCCTGTTTCCAAACAAGGAAAGATGTTCTACCTGCGGGCCTGTTAGGGTTGCATGAAGATTTTTAGCTCCTGCCCTTACCCCATGCCACTATTAAAAGCAAGAGAAGGTCAGGGGCATTTGTTGCTCTTGCAGAAGAGCCCAGTTTGGTTCCCAGCACCCATATCATCATGCAGCTCGAGGTCACTGTAACTCTAGTTCTAGAAGACCAACATCCCCCTCTGGCTACACGTACATCTTTAAATGCAGAAGAGACTTCTGTGGGCCCCTCTGGCAATGCCTTTGGCCATATCAGCCCTAGGCAGGAGCCCTCCAGCCTAGCTACAGCAACCACTTGCTGCCACCACTTGCTTCTGGCTCTATGTGGGCCCCAGTGGGCATGAGGAAGGCTCTCAAATCATGCCCCTGAAATCCCCAATGGTATCTCAAGGAGCCTAATCACCAGAGCTTGGCAATGCATCATGGCATTTCTCTTAGAGCAAACAGGAGAATTTAGTTTTTATTTTTACCATTGTCGTTGTGGTCATCGTCATTAGCAGCATAGCAGTTGTCTCCACTGATACTTTGCTTTGGAAGACCAATGTTTACAACTTTGAAAAAAAAAAACAAAAAACCTTTGTTAATGTCCGTGATCATGAGGGCAGGCATGTGCATGCCAGCCAGGGCATGCCTGTGGAGGTCCAAGGACAACCCCATGTGTCCATCTTCCCCATCCATTTTGTTTGATGCTGGCTCTCTTGTTTATTGCTGTGTGTGCCAGTCTGGCTGATCTATGAACTCCTGGGCACTCTCCTATTTCCACCTCCCATCTCCCTGTAACTCTGGGATTGTAGATACACACTACTTTGTCTGCTTTCATGAGGCCGCCAGGACCCAACCTCGGGTGTTCACTGTTGCACAGTAAGCTCTTTGTCCACTGAGCCATCGCTCCAGCCCCTACAATGATTTTTAAGGGTAGGTAAGGCAGGCAGGCAAAGCTGTCGTGGAGTCAGGGGAACCCAACACTGGCTGGAGAGAGACTTATACCTGCAGCCCTTTTTACTCTTGCATCTTCTGCAAGCACTGTCTCTAGCCTGGTGGCCCTCAACCATGCACCAAGGCCCCAGCTGGCCCTGCAGAGCTCAGGACAGAGCAAAGAAAGGAGCCTAACCTCCAGGAAGGAGCTTGCTCTGCCTGAGTATATCCAGAACAGGAAAATAGCTACTTCGACTCACTTGCCCCTCACTTGGTTCTGGAAGGAACGGAAGAAAAGGCTGCACACCACTTTTCTGGCTTTACAGCTGCCTCTGATGAGGAGGCTGCCCAACGCAAGAGTGGGCTTGCTAGCCTTTGGATCTTTAATATCTTCCAAAGGCCCGTGTGCTAAAGGCTTGACCTCCAGTCTGTAGTGCTATTAGAAAATGGGGCTTATGGAAGAGGAAGCAGTGGTCATTGGGTGGAGTGCGCCCACAAAGGGAACATTGGGACCTTGGGACCTAGCCCCTTTCCTTTTGCTTCCCTGCTACTGAGAAGTAAACAGGCCTCTGCCAACACTGGCCTTATAATAGCTATGGACTGCAGCCTTTAAAGCTGAGTGCCCAAACAGCCTTTTCCTCCTTTCAGATATGGGTCACAGGAGCTCAGTCATCAGAACAGCCACAGCTCTGGGGTGGTCAGCCCCTCTGCATGAGGGCTCAGCCCTCTTCCTCCAACCCTCATAAGTCAACTTGTCTGCAAAGGCAGCCTCGGTCATCCCGTCCTCAGTCATGACTCAGAGCAGGTAGATGCTTCTGACATGGTCACACAGCCTCTCAGCTCCCCATCCCTGATCCTCAGGTTCCTCAGTTCAGTCTCAGCTCCTGTTTGACCTTCAATTTCCTGCTTCTTGACTGGACCTTATGCTCAGAAGTTGGTCGTTTGATTTAGAGGAGATGTTACGGAGAGTGGAGTGTGGGCTACATGATTTCTTTACTGGTCCCCAGCACCCAAGACAGTGTGGCCCGGAGCCCTCAGTGGAAGCACGGGTGGACGGGTAGATAGACAGGACATGTGGATAGCAGGAGGGGAGGGAGGGAAATGTGGACAAATGGCCATGAAAGAAGTTTTGGAAGACTGGGGTGGATCCCAGGCTCCTGCGTGTTCCCCTGTGCCACTGCTTTCTCCCAGGGTCAGAGCTACAGTAGGGATCACCAAGATGCAAGCTATGCTGGGTCCTTTTTCTTCATGTTCTCTGTATGCATGTGTTCGCATGTGTGCATGTGTACTTGAAGGCCAGAGACCATCTCAGGCTTTGTTTCTCAAGTGTTGTCCATCTTCTTTTGAGACACAGTCTCTCACTGGCCTGGAACTGACTGCCTGGTGCTAGGATTGCTAATGTACAGCATCGAGAGTGCCTTTTCCTGTGGGTTCTGGGGACCCAACCCAGTGCGTTCGAGACTAGGCCTCTACTGACCCAGCTCTCTCCTTAACCCCTCATAAATATCACCAGTAACTGTTCACATTCTCCCAATAGTTTGGTCACCCAATAATTCTGGCAGGTTACTCTCATTTGTGGAGGAGGACACGGAGAGCAGGGCATTCTGTGATTGGCTGTTGTCCTGCCCAGCAGTGAGAGGATGGGGGAATGGCCCAGCCAATCTGTACACTACCTACCTTTTCCCTCATCTCTTGTGAAATGCCACAGTCATTGGCACTGTCCCTGTGACCTGTAAAATCAGTGGGAAGCCCAAGGAGACTCGAAGGAGAGTGAGAACCTCCTGTCTGCCACCCATACCTCAACAGATAAGACAGACCTACAGACTCCCCGGTGAGCCTCTTTCTTCACACCCTTCCAAACTCCTGACACCTCCCACTGTTCCCTCCCAACTCCTTCCAAGGACAGAATCAAATGTTTTGCCCAGAAGCCCTGTGTCTAGTACGTTTAAGCTGATGACCCCGGACAAATCTCTTAACCTCTCTTCTCGGCCTCAGTGTGTTTAATCTGGGAAGTAGGTTAGCTGGTGCCCACTGCACAGAATTATCAACTAATACAAGCGGGTGAGTTAGCACTGTGCACAGCCCATAAGTCCCTGCTCTGGGACATATGAGCGGCAGGAGGGGAGTGAACAGTGCTCTTCCGCTACACTGCCAACTCTACAGTTCTAGAATGAAGGTAAGATTCACTTGCATCTTCCTCAGATGTTGTGTAACTGGGTTATACAACGGATTCAGGTGGAACAAAGACAGATTACTGAAATCTTAACAGGGAGAGAGTTTGTTTCATACATGCTAGGAAAAGGAAAAGGGGGGGAAAAAATCACAGCATACTGAACCGTTATCTCCCAGATGTTTCTTAGAGCATCTTCAAGGAGCAAGTGTCCAGGTGGTGCGTGGGCAGAGCCAACCTGAAGTGACAGGCTAGGGACAGCTGTGGGGAAAAACCAGGGAAAGAACCGAGTGGCACCTGCAGTTGCCCCTAGGCTGGCTCTGTGGTGGGAGCGGAAACCTGCTACAAGGGCTGTCACTGGGGCCACCGCACATCTGGACACATAAAGAGTTGGCATGAACGGCAACTGCCCCCTGCCCAGGCAGGACACTGGGCTTATGTGAGAAGACAGCCCTGTCCTTGGGAGGCACAGCTGAGGGATCCAGAGGTCAAGGGTCACAACATGCATACTTTACATCACTCAGAAAAAGTGTGGAGGTGAGGGCCAAATGGAAGTAATTGGAGAGCCTGGGCAAAAACAAACAAACAAACAAACAAAAAAACATATTTCCTGTTTTTATCTTTGCAACTTCCATAATCCGCAGTTGTTTCCGAATGAAAGTCAAGCAGAGTGCACGCATTGCAAGGGCATCTTCAGCCCCATGTGTGGCCATGGCCTCACTTGACCCCTGGCTCGCTCTCTCTTTCTCTCTTGTCCAGTGTGGAGACGGTGAATGACGGTCAGTTCCACAGTGTGGAGCTCGTGATGCTAAACCAGACCCTGAACCTGGTGGTAGACAAAGGAGCCCCCAAGAGCCTGGGCAAGCTCCAGAAACAGCCAGCAGTGGGTATCAACAGCCCCCTCTATCTTGGAGGTAACACTCTCCCCCTCAACACCTTGCCCCACCCCCTCCACCTTACTGGCTTTCAGTTTCTACACTGACACCCAGACCTGATGCCAGACATCTCCCTGATGTCTTTTTTTTTTTTTTTTTTTTTTTTTTGGCACCTACTGCCTAAGTCAATCAGGGAAGACTTCCTGAAGGAAGTGATGACAACTGGTTGCTGAAAGGGGCCAGGCATTAGGCTGGTCATGGGGAGGAGACTCTGGACAGATGCTCCTAAAGGAATGGGTGGGCCTCTGTGGACATATTGGGTGTGCAGGAACGTGAAGAGAGGAAAAGAGGAGATGGAAGAGTGTCCAGGCTCTGTTGCAGTTCCCAAGCTCTGGGAGGGGCAGTGCCCCTCTGCCCTGCCACCTCTTGGACATGGCAAGAAGAACCAACCACACTGAGGTCAAAGTTGCTCAAAGGCCAAATGGCAAACCACCACAAACTGCTTAGACCAGGAATGAAGTCCTAGGCTGGTGGGCCTTGAATTTTATGCATAAAAAAAAAAAAGAAAAGAAAAGAAAAGCTAGCATCAGAGATGGGGCTTCAGATTGTGACTGGAAGGTAGAGTACTTCCCTAGTGGGAGCAAGCAACACCCAGGCCTCTGTCCCCAGAGACACACTCGCTCACACACAGCTGCCACCAAAGCAGTTGGTTCATTGCAGTTGCCTAAGCCTTCAGCCAGGGTCTCCCCTGCCAAGGGCTGGCATGGACCCAGGGACTTGCACTTGGACAGGCCATCCAGATGCAGGGGAGGGACACAGAGTGTTCCTGGCCCAGATCCACCTCAGGACATAGCTTCTCCACAAGTTGCTCCCCTCCCTGCGCCTGCTCCCTCTGTGGCCAGAACAAAAGTGGGCACTTTTTCCAGCCAACATGGGGCCTGGATAGGAACAAGAAGGAGGAGAGTAAAGGGTTTTTGTTTTTGTGTTGTTTTTGTGTTGTTGTTGTTGTTGTTGTTGTTTAGACGGGGTCTCATATAGTCCAGGCTGGCCTCAACCTTCATATATAGCCAGGAATACCCCAGAACTTCTAACACTCCTGCCTCTACCTACTGACTGCTGGGATCACTGGCATGTGCCCCTGTGCCCAGTTTATGCAGTGCTGGGGAATTGAACCCAGGGCTGTGTGTATGCTAAGCTCACACAACAATTAAGCCGTATGCCCAACAGGAGAAGGAGAGAGAAAACACAGACCAGGTCAGGCCTTTACCAGTTTGCTAACAGCCCCAAGAAAGGCATCGGCGTAGCACAGTAGTAAAATCATCTGGAAACCTTGAACCCCAAAGTTTCACTGATGTAAGCTGCAACCCCAACCATATCTTCTCTCCCAAACTGCAAACAGGAAGTAGAGCAAGGAGCACCTCACCCTGGTGGGGACAGCAGGGTGATCTAGTGTGCCTCCACCCAGGCCTCAGTTAAGCCAGTGGGACTGTGTGCCAGTAGCTGACAGTCCTTTCATTTCTCCTTTGAAAGTTCAAAAGACAGACTTCCATGGAATTAATTATTCCTGAGTTTAGATATTGGTGGTAAGTTGAGTTTCAGCAGCCCCAGAGCAAGAACACATGAGGATAAGGCCTGGGCTTTGACCTGTCAGTTTAGTTTGAGCAGCAGGAGCCCCTGGGGCTCTGAATGGTAACTGTGAGCACATTGTGTGTGTGTGTGTGTGTGTGTGTGTGTGTGTGTGTGTGCGTGTGCGTGCGTGCGTGCGCTCTCTGAAGGCTGAGGAGGTGGGGGTAGGGCAAGAGAGTGTCTAAAGGCTGCCCTCCCTGGCTTCTGCCCACAGGCATCCCCACCTCCACTGGCCTCTCAGCCTTACGCCAGGGCACAGACAGGCCTCTGGGCGGCTTCCATGGCTGTATCCATGAAGTGCGGATCAACAACGAGTTGCAGGATTTCAAGGCCCTCCCGCCTCAGTCCCTGGGGGTCTCTCCCGGCTGCAAGTCCTGCACTGTGTGCCGGCACGGCCTGTGTCGCTCTGTGGAGAAGGACAGTGTAGTGTGCGAGTGCCACCCAGGATGGACCGGTCCACTGTGTGATCAGGAAGCTCGGGACCCCTGCCTTGGACACAGGTGAATGTGCTGAGCACAACTTGCCCTACCTGCATCTAAGAAATGGGCACTGATGGATGCTGGGGGATTGCGGTCCTACTGTGGATAGCATGACTTAAAATGCCAAGAAGCAAGGCTTCTGTATCCAAGCAGCAGGCCTGGCTTGAAAGCATTAGCATGAGGAGATCCTTCTCAAAAATACTACCAGGCAGCCCTCTGGCCCTGTGAAAGCCACTGCCAGACTATGTACTGCCCTGCCCCAGGTGTGGTTAGAAAAGACTGTCTTAAGGGAACTAGAGCCCCAAAGACAGCACAGCAAATAGAAGAGAAATGCCAGTTTCTGTGAGTCCTACAACTTACCAGGCCCACATATCCATGCACATCTGAATCATGTTTAATGGTTCAATCACCCATTATTCATTCAACACATGTGATTAGCTTGAATCATGACTGAAAATGCAGACTTTGTGGCCTGGAGAGGTGGCTTGGCAGGGAAAGGCTTTTGCCCCCCAAGCCTGATGACCTGGGTTCAGTTCCCAGGGCCCACATGGTAGGAGAAGGGAACCTATTTTAACAAGATGCTCCCTGACCTCTACATACACCTACCTGTATACTCGTGTTTACACACACACACACACACGCGCGCGCGCACACATACACTAAAATGCAATCTTTTTTCTTTTTTTTTTTTTTTTTTTTTTTTTTGGTTTTTTTGAGACAAGGTTTCTCTGTGTAGCCTTGGCTGTCCTGGACTCACTTTGTAGACCAGGCTGGCCTCAAACTCACAGCGATCTGGGTGCCTCTGCCTCCCGAGTGCTGGGATTAACGGCGTGCGCCACCACGCCCGTAAAATGCAATCTTTAACAATTATTTTTGCCAGATGTGGTGATGCTTGCCTTCAATCCCAGTACTTGGGAGGCAAAAACAGGCAGATCTCTATGGGTTTGAGGCCAGCCTGGTCTACAAAGTGAGTTCCAAGGCTACACAAAGAAACCCTGTCTTAAAAAAAAAAAAAAAAAAAAAACACAAAATTTCCCAGCACTTGGAGGCAGAGGCAGGCGGATTGCTGTGAGTTCGAGGCCAGCCTGGTCTACAAAGCGAGTCCCGGACAGCTAAGAATACACAGAGAAACCCTGTCTCGGAAAACATACACACACAAGTAATTATTTTTAGTGTTGACAGAAAGCTTAAAGTCTGTTAGGCTGTGAGTTGACACTGAAGACTCTCCTGTCTCCGTAGGAAACGGCAAACAGATTGACATCTGTCGTGGTCATCTAGCAGGGGACATTCACAAAGGCGCAGTGGCATCCAGCTACTTGGCCACTAGGATGGGGTTTTCATGAAAAGAGACACTTAGATGCTGGACTGACAGAGGGCTGTACCCAACATGAGATCCCATAGCTCTGGGTTGTCCAGCTGGAAGGGCAGAGGAAGCCACTAGCAACACTAACTCTACTCCTCCTCCCCTCTGCCTGCAGCTGCAGCCACGGGAAATGTGTGGCGACTGGCAACTCATACGTGTGCAAGTGTGCCGAGGGCTATGGAGGAGCTTTGTGTGACCATAAGAATGACTCTGCCAATGCCTGCTCAGCCTTCAAGTGCCACCATGGCCAGTGCCACATCTCAGATCGAGGGGAGCCCTACTGCCTGTGCCAACCTGGCTTCAGTGGCAATCACTGTGAGCAAGGTGAGTCTGCTGTCCCTCTGGGTCAGAGGGCCTAGAAAAGAAGTTGGGATCAAAGAGCAGCTGATACCCTCCAGAGTAAACCATCAGGTAGGGAGGAGGAAGCCATGCGTGGTCTTGAATGGCGTAGGCAGAGAAGTAACCTGTACTGTCATATTTCCATGTCATTATATCAGTTACATTGGTAAGGCGCATTCACTAAGGGAGGTTACTATGTAGAAGACGTGCATGGGGGTAATGGCTGGCTACTGTGCTGCCTTGCGGGGGTTTCTCAGAAGAATATATGCCATGGAGAGTATTGGGGTACCTGGGACTGTGCTAAGAGTTGGGGAGCAGAAATGTATGAGCGTGCATTTGCCCATGGAGGAGGCCAGGAGAGGGGATCGGATCCCCTAGAACTGGAGTTCGAGGTGTTTATGAGCTGCCTGGGTGCTGGGAGCTCGGGTTGTGTTCACAGGTCCTCTGGAAGCACAGCAGCCCGCTGAACTGCTGAGCCATCTCTGCTGCCCCAAATTAGGACTCTTAAAAGTCCAGAAGCATCGCCTTCTCTCTGGGTCAATAATATTCCTCACCCAAAACAAACTGCACTGGTGTATTGTAAAGACTGAGTGCTATGGTGGTGGATGAGGTTTCAGCCTTAAGACTGTTGAGTGACATCCGTGAGGTGGGTCAACAAGCTGCCTAGACTGTGCAACACACGCAGAATAACCCGACAAGAAACCCCACCTACATTTCTACTCTCCTGTCTAATAGAGACCACTGTAGGGCAGCAGGAAGTAGGGAGGCCTGTGGAACTCCAACATGGCAACCTACAGAGCCACTCTTGCTACCCTATTCCCTTGATTGGCACTGACTCAGAGCGAAGGGAGATATCCCTTCTCAGGTAGAGGTAGGCAGCAGGCTTTGGGCACACCAGGAATGGACACCTGCAGTATTATTGGGCAGCCCTGCATCCTCTCAGGCTCTGAGCCCCGCTGAGAAACTGCCTGCAATTTACATAGCTGCATTGCTTCAAAAAAGGAGCCCATATTCTGACCCTTTGCCCTGCCGTGACCCCAAAGCACTGCTGCCGCTGCCCAGCACCCACATCACCTGTGAGACTCACAACTACCCGTAACTCCAGCTACACTTCTGGCCTCTGTGGGCAAGCACACACATGTTTTATACACACCTATGCATAAATAAAATATTTTTATCTTTTAAAAAGATCCCCCTAATTAAATGAGCAGGTGCCAGTCCTTACATCCTACACTTGAGAGGAGGAGTGTCAGAAATTCAAGGTCACCCAGAAAAGGTGGGGGGAGAGGAAAGGGAAAGAGAGGGAGGGAGGGAGACAGACAGACAGACAGACAGACAGACAAAGGAGAGAGAAAAAATGGAAAGAGGGGAAGAAGTCTTCAATCAAAAATTCAGGACCTCATGAGTTCACTATTGCTTTCTACCATACATTTTAAGAAATGTGCTATAATTAATTCTTCACAAACTACTTGAGAAAATTGAAGATCACAGCGTACCTCCAACTCATCTCCAACACTCGCATTACCCTCATACCTAAGCAGAAATCGTATCTGAAAGAGATGAAGGGAGAGGGAAAAGGAAGAAGATGAGAAGAGGGAAAGGGAAAAAACAGCTAGGAGCCGTTGTCCCTGATGAATACAGACGCAAAGCCCTTGGCTTGGTACCCTCACTTTGGAGGTTTTCTGCGCAGACCCTACCTACCATGGCAACACAGGGAAGCAGGCTGGTCCCTGCCAGCCTGCCTAGTTTCAAAGAAACCAGAAACCCAAATTCTTAAAATGAACTCAGATGTTTTCAATGTTAGTATCTGAGCACGTTCTAACAGTCAAAACCTTAAGAGTTTGTGGGAAGGAGTGTAGTTGAATGGGTAAGCAGGCAGCTGATGACCTAGTGAATAAATATTTGCATCAGCCTCGAGGTAGTAGCGCACGCCTTTAATCCCAGCACTCGGGAGGCAGAGGCAGATGCATCCCTGTGAGCTTCGAGACCAGCCTGGTCTACAATGCAAGTCTAGCACAGGCAAGGCTACACAGAGAAACCCTGTCTCGAAAAACAAAACAAAAACAAAAAACAACAACAAAAAAAATTCTTGCATCTTCAGATCGCCAGTATCTCCTGACAGCCAACCAGGGAGCCACCTGGGGTCCCGCCAGACCCCTTCGCCACCTGTGCTCTAACGTTGCCTGTCTCCCCTCTTCAGAGAACCCATGTATGGGGGAGATCGTCCGGGAAGCCATCCGCCGCCAGAAAGATTATGCCTCCTGTGCCACAGCCTCCAAGGTGCCCATCATGGAATGCCGCGGGGGCTGCGGGAGCCAGTGCTGCCAACCGATCCGCAGCAAGCGGCGGAAATACGTCTTCCAGTGCACTGACGGCTCCTCGTTCGTGGAAGAGGTGGAGAGACACTTGGAATGTGGCTGCCATGCGTGTTCCTGAGTCCCTCTGCCGTCTACCCACCCACCGCCTCTCAGACCCCAGCTCGCTGGAACCCTCTTTAAGATTCAGAATGAAGGAGAGAAAGCTGGAGAGGAAGAGGCAAAAGAGAGAATATTAAGTATATTGTAAAATAAACAAAAAATAGAACTTATTTTTATTATGGAAAGTGACTATTTTCATCTTTTATTATATAAATATATCACACCGTCTAAGTATATGTACTATATAGTGCGTTATTTTTACCAAGTTTTGGTTTGTGTTGTGTATTTGTTGTGTTTTTATAAACAGCTGTTTAAAATTTTAAGACAAAAAAAAGACTAATAAAAATGGTTTAAATAAAAGGATAAGAATAGAGAAACAATAGCCTGTCTGAGGCAGGAAGAGGGAATTTTATGTGTATGTAGCTCTCTCCAGTCAGCAAAAACAAGAGCTATTTCCTGAGCTGGCTTGGAAGAAAAGAAGAGAGAAGTGAAAGTGGTTTCTGTTTCTCCATGGTCTTCACTCTTCTTTTTCTTGTAGGCTCCAAGCTTCTTACTATCCTGGCTTTCTAGGCCCACTGTGCCCCTCTTGCTTCCAAAAGGCGATGCTGGGCTCTGCAGTCAGAGGAATTGCTGCCCTTTGGCCATTATCTGACCCAGGCCTCTGCAGGGTGTGAGCCTGCTGGGAGGCAGAGGCAGGCGCCCCTGCTCTCCTTGAGAGAGTTGAATCTGTTCTGCTAAGCTTGCACACAGCTGCTCTTTTCCTGCCTCTCCCCAGGAAGCATATCCTGTGAGATGAAGCAGAGAAAGAGGGAACTGTAATGTCTCCCCAGGCACTGCCCCCGCCCCAGGCACTGGCCCTCCCTTACAAGTCTTCCTTCCGGCTGGTTTCAGTATCGGAAAGCAGGCAGCAGGACTGCCCAGGAGTGAGACAGGGAGCCATAGAAGCCCACAGTCAGATCTCTGACATTTGGTCCTCTGGGATACCATCTCAGTGGCAAAGATGCGTTGTTAGGGAACACCACCATCCCACACATGTCTGAACCCTAACTTTATCTAATCCCTACCTCTTCAGTGCACTGAACCCCATTTCTTAACTAAAGACACTCGAAGCCCATCACTTGCCTTACCCCTCCATCTGATGAGTGGAGAGCCTGGCCTGGAGTGCAGACTCGGACTCTAGATTCCCTCTGGCATGAGTGGACACAGGAGACAGGCAGCAAAAAGACCTGGCAGCAAAAAGAACGCAGGTGTTTTGCCAGCTGCCTTTCCTTCTTGCTCTGTTTTTGTTCAATCTCCTTTTCTTGTCTTATTCAAATCGAGAAAATTTCTAGAGACAGAGACTCGGGCATCTAAGAAGTGAAAGCAAGCCTCATTGTCTAGCTGCTGACTCCTGTTCCCGAAGGCCTTTCCTGACCTCCCACGTCTTTCCCCCACTCTCACTCGCACCCCCCCCCCCCCCCCCCGCCTCACAGCCCTCACCCCTTAGCACCTGTGGCCAGCATCTTAGCTGCTCCAATCAGCCCCCCAGCCCCCGGCCCCAGCCCACCCCTGCTGGTCTCAGGAGGGAAAGGGTGGGACTTTCTGCTCTGAGAGGAGGAGCAGTGGTCGGCCAAAGACTGGAAGAGGAAAGAAGGGAAAGAGCCGGGGCGAAGAAGATAGAGGAACACAAGGCAAGTGGAAGACAGGGGAGGAGGGTGGAAGGAACGCCATAGAGAGGTTTCTTTTTGAGCAAGCATATGAATGTGCATTGTGTTCCAGGGATTGTACCTTACGTGCTGAAAATGTTGATAGGTAGATTTATGTAGTGCTCACTACAATATACTCAGATGTCTCTCCAGTTGCAGCCCACATATTTATATATTTATATGCATATATTCATTTAATTCTCAAAATAGCTCTATGTAAAACCATTACTAACCTACTTTAAGGTTGAGTAAGCTAAGATAGAGAAACTAAGGGGGTTGCCTAAGAGCAGACGGCTAAAGACATAGGAGCATAGGTTTGAGCCCAGGCTGTCAGAATCCAGAATTTGCTCACTTAACCACTATACCACACTACTTCTTGTAGGAAGGAAACATACTGTGCCTTTAAAGGATCCTACAGTCTGGGGCAGGGACAATCATTGAATGGGCAGTCATTTGGTTGTATTACACTGATCTTGGCCAAAAGGCCAGAAAGCAATAATTGCTTGAGATAAATATACATACACGTGTTTCTTTATGGCAATATGATGAGGGCCATCCAGAGGAGGGAATTTCCAATCCTGAGTTTACCAGGCAGGTAAGGAGTTGAACAGCCCAGGAAATGACCCACTAAAAAGAAGTAAAAAATAGGGAAAGTCCTAGAATGTTTGGTGAGAAGCCAGAGGCCCATGGTAGCAGCAACATAGGATGACCCCTGGAGAGCTGCAAGAAATAGGGAATGTGAAGGCAGGATACACACACACACCACATAGCTAGGCTACAGAGAGCCAGAGACTTGGTGTGATCAGGGCAATACCAAGAAGGTCTGACTAAGGGATAGAATGAGATATAGGTGTGTCTGGGTGAGGAAGTGGGCTTTGTCACTCAGAGTGGCCTCAGGACTCCTAGTAGGTCCCTTTGTGGCTGGCACACACTCATCTCAAGGTGACTCTAAGAGTCTCTGATAGCTCAGAGAATCAAGCCTGAAAGGTGTCCTGGGAAGTACCCAATGTTCCCTGCTGTCCTGCCAGCCACCCATCCCCCAATAAAGGACCTAATCCTTATTGTGTCACCAAGCCCCCCAACTCTGGGAGGGGTTACTGGGCTTTGAGCTTTCTCTCCCTGGCCATAAGGATGCTGAGGTTTCCCTCTTCTATTCACCACCTCGTGAATCCGTGTGAAACTACACTTCTGAGTCTAAGTGCAGTCAGCCAAGGACAGAAAGCTCCATTTCCAAGTAGAGCTCCAGAGCCTTCTCAACTCTGAAAGACCTGACTTTACAAAATGCCAAACACAAAGACCATTTATAAAAAAAAAAATAAAAAATAAAAAATAAATCATCCCCCAAATGACATTTCTCTAAACATGAAATTTAGAGACTTTTCCCTTGAAGTGCATTCCAGAGTCTAGGACCAGAAAAAAATCCAGAGGCAGGAAGAGGTCAGTCAATTTGTTCTCTGAACTGTATGGTGTAATGTTTGTGTCGGGTGTACATAGGTAGAAGAGTCCATCTGCCCTACTGCCCCCTGAGCAGGGTGAGAAGACGGACAGAAGAACCCTTTTGGACTCACCAAATGGTTTGTGAAATGCTATATCTGAAAGCTCTGTAAAATAGAGTAAAGCCATGTAAGATGTTAGTACTGTTGTCAGTGAGGTTAACTGATGTGCCAAATAGCCATTTCTAGAAGAAAACTTTGCCTTTTCCATCTCATTGCAAGGAGACTGATGTTTCAAAAGATGAAATGGGGGAGGCGGGAGACACCCCAGGATTAGCAAAAAGAGAAAGGCTCTCAAGAGATCCTCTGGAACGCAGGACTGAACTGGGATTGAGCCAGCCTTGCTTTTCCCAGACACAAAGCTGTCCCCAGACAAGCAGACACCCACTGCTTCAAAGATTCACGGGATCCCCCAGTTAGCAGAGTTGGAGGTACCCTTGAGATCACCATGGGTCAGAAAAGAAGGGCTAGAGAAATGAAGTGGTCAGTACCCCCAAATCAGAGTTACACAGCTGAGTCACACCTAAAGGCAGCAAGGGCTCCAAGGGTCCACACAGGCAGTTCCTCCTGTTATATACCCCAGTGGGCATCCAGGCAGAGCAAAGCCTGAGACTGGACACATAAGCAGAAGTGCATCCTCCTCCTTTCCACGGCCATCTCCCAGGGCATCCATAGATGGCTGGGAAGCTGGGACCACAGTCAGCTCTAGAGTCACTCACTCATATTGTCACATGGGATGCACCTTAGGAAACACTGGGGCAAAGCTGATTAGAGATGGAAGCCAGTGGGATCAGTTAAGGCAGAACTGGCATTTGGCAAAGCTTATTTCTCTAACTCAATAGGTTCTAATTAAAAAGAAAAAAAAATTTTTCAAATTAACAGTGTTACTGTGCCACTTCCTTATTATGGAGTAAATAATGTGCATTTCTTGCTTCAACATTCTGCCGTCTTCTAATGTCATTTAAATAAATAGATGTGTCACAGGGGAGCCTATGGCGCTCTTGTGGACACATAACAGCCTTGCTCTGTAGCGTGTGCTTCATTTTTGCCCCTAACTTTTAAACTCTGAGGAGCAGAGTACTACATTCAGGGGATGGGGTGGGGTAAATCTGTGTGGAATTTGTTGGAAGAAACTAATTTCTTAGACCCTTAAGTAAGAAAAATGCATCTAGAGCTTCCATACACATTCCCTAAGCCCTGCATACATGGCTTAGGCTCCAGGGTCTATAGGACATATGGCTTGAATAGTCACAGACTGGATGCCGAGGGCTATAGTGAAGGCACCCTCTCCCAGTCAAGAGTAGAGAACACACATAATGGAAGATGAGCTCTCCAAGGCCTATTTCATTCCTTCTTCTACTCATTCTTTGGTTTCGTTTTGGTGTTCTTTTATGGTTGGTTGGTTGGTTAGTTGGTTGATTGGTTGGTTGGTTGGTTTTTTGAGACAGAGTTTCTCTGCACATCTCTGGCTGTCATGGAACTTGCTCTGTAGACCAGACTGGCCTTGAACTCACAGAGATCCACCTGCCTCTGCCTCCCCGGTGCTGGGATTAAAGGCGTGTGCCACCATGCCCGGCTTCATATTCCTATTTCTTACCAGCTACCAAAAATGAATTAATAAAAGATCAGTGTGTTCAATGTAAGACCTGGATCTATTGAACTACTGGAATAAACCATAGAGAAAATGCTTCAGGGCATGGATGTGGGAAAAGATGATTCTGAGAGTTTAGGCATCAAAACCAAATAGGTAGGTGGGACTGCAGAGCAAAGGAAGAGCAAAGAGTGACCCACGGTCTCTGAGAGGCTGGGCAGTGGTGGTGCATGCCTTTAATCTTCACGCTGGAGAACAGAGTCAGGACAGTCTCTGAGTTGGAGGTCAGCCTGGTCTACAGAATGAGTTCAGGACAGTCAAGGCTACAACAGAAAAACCCTGTCTCATGAAAACCCACATAAATAAATAAATAAATCTCTTAGAAACAGATGAGAAATCATGGTTACTATAGGGTAGAGAGGGAAGGGAGTAAATAGAATGAGAAGAAGTTAGCCAGTGGGTACAAGAGTACAGAGGGATTTAAAAAAAATAAAATAAGTAACATCCAGCGTTCTCTTGCACTATAAAGTGGCTAAAATTAGTAACAATACAAGGCACACTTGGTCCATGGGAGGGTTTTGAAATAATAACCACTGAAGGTGACATATGTGCTCATCTATGCTGGGATCATTACACAATACGCTGAGATTCCCCTATAAATAATTACAATTGTGTGCCAGTCAAAAATAAATTTTCAATTTAAAATGCAGCCAAACACATAGCTTCACTAAAACTAGAGGTGAGGAAAATAGAGAGATGGAGTCAGAATTGAGGGGTGAGGGTGGAGAAAGAGTCCTGGGGTGAACTATGATTAGCTGAAGAGGCATTTATTCACCTTGTGTGTGTGTGTGTTGGGGTGACCTCACTCTAGTGGCCTGGCTTTGGAAATGATTTTGCCTTCCTGACCTTTTTGAGGATAGCTGATGAAGCAGCAGAGCAGAACACGGAAGGTTGCCTGGCTACGGGTAAGACGGTGCATTCACAGAACGAGAAGCTAAAACTGGCAGTCAACCAATGCGCATGCTCTCGATCACATCACCTACTGTCGGCATACACGTATGCTTACCATAATCACATCTCTATACACATTCTTTTTCTTTCTTTCTTTCTCCCTGGTTTTTCGAGACAAGGCTTCTCTGCCTAGCCTTGACTGTCCTGGACTTGCTTTGTAGACCAGGCTGGTCTTGAACTCACAGCGAGCGATCCACTTCCCTCTGCCTCCCAAGAGCTGGGATTAAACATGTGTGACACCACCGCCCGGCTCTACACACATTATTTTACCGTGCACTTTCCATCTGTCCTAGTCAGGGTTTCTTAATAGGACCCCGCGACCCAGGCAACTTATACAATAGTTTATTTGGGGGCTGATGGTTCCAGAGAGTTAGGACCCACAATGCAAGGGACAGCAGACCACAGATAGGGCAGCTGGGGCTGTGGAAGCTAAAGATGAAGACTTCTACCTCGAAACTGCAAGCAAAAGAGAGAGAGAGAGAGAGAGAGAGAGAGAGAGAGAGAGAGAGAGAGAGAGAGAGAGAGAGAGAGAGCGCACACCCCAAAGGAGCCAAGATCTTTAAACTCTAAAAGTCTGCCCCAATGACATACTCCTTCAGCAAGGCCACAACGCCTAAGCCTCCCCAAACAGCACCAACTGGGGAATTCAAATGCCAGAGACCACGGGGGGGGGGGGGGCATTTATGGTTCAGATCACCACACTGTCTAGCCAATGAGGAGAGACCTGGACCACACAGGTATTAACCACAGAGGGGCGGGCCTGACCCAGGGGCTCTCCAGTCCTCCATTGGAACATCCTGGCTTGCATGTAGCAAAGCCCTGGTGAATGTCTGCGATTGGATGATTTCCTGCACACAGTATCTTGAGCAAGATACTGGGGCTCGTCGGATTATGGAAAAGGGACCACACTAACTAGTCAAGAAACTGAAATCATCTCCCTTATCTTGAGGCAAAGCTGTGGCTGGCTGGATTTATGTCAACTTGACACAAGCTAGAGACGTCTGAGAGGAGGGAACCTCAATTACAGCCTCCAGAAGATCAGGCTGTTAGCAAGCCTGTAGGGCATTTTCTTAATTTGTGATTGAGTGGGGGAGAGCCCAACCCATTGTGGGTGGGGACACGCCTGGGCAGGTGATACTGAGCTCCAGAAAGAAAGGCTGAGCAAGCAATAAGGAGCCAGTAAGCAGCACTCCTCCATGGCCTCAGCATCA